>NW_027503077.1:0-32238 GCF_021521415.1 Bidens hawaiensis | reverse complement strand
GGCAGCGCCCCTGGCAGCGGGGTCTAGGGGCGGCAGTCCCTAGCAGGGTCCAACGGGCAGAGCCCCTGGCTGGGGTCTAGCTGCCAGGTCAGTTTGGAAAAATTTTATTTCCATTAACTGTTTTAACATATTTTTCATTAGAATTTTGAATCATCATTAAATTTGCTAACATAAAAAGTCCAATGGCTTCTTTGTAATTAAATCATTCTTTTATAAGTCTAGGGATTGTTTAGTCATTTCATAAAACTTCTAGTTCGTTGCTTGGTTCTTTAACGAATTGGTTCGTTATAATGAACTGGTCCCTGTAACGAATTGAACCCTCTAACGAACTGGTCCTTTGACGAATCAGTCCATATAACGAACCAGTCCATATAACGAATAAGTCGATGTAACGAAATGGAACTTCTAATTCGTTATCTCTATTAACCAATGACTATAACGAATCAAGGGTAATTCGTTATCTTTTTCCCTTAACGAATTGGATACGAACTAAAGCTAGTTCGTTAATCTTTCCTTAGCGAATCAGCTGAAGAATTGCCTCTAGTTCGTTAATCCTCCGTTAACGAACTAGGGTTAGGTCAGAGAATGTCAGAACATTCTCTGACATTCCTTTAACCTCGTATCTTTTCCGGCGCCGTCGCCGGGAAAAGCGCGGTTTCGCCGGAAAAAACGAGTTTTGACTCGTTTTTTCATCGTTTTTCGCACCGTTCGATCCAGATCTAAGCTAGGGTGATCCCTAAGCTCATCTTAGGTTCGGTTTATACCCGATTCCATCCGGATCTCGTGACTTAAACGGTTTAACGGTGTCGGCTCGTCGTTTCGTGACTATCATTACCTCGGGTCGGTGCTCGGTTTCCTTCTTGATTTCGGCTTAGGTAAGGAGAGAACTAGAGAGAAAGCTTAAGTGTGTGTTTTGGATGGTGTATGGAATATGTGAAATGAAGGATTAAGTGGTGATTATGGTTTATATATTTATGGGATCATGGGCTTAAGCCCATGGTCTTTCCTTCTTTCTTTCATAACCCAAGTCCATAATCCATATCCATTTAACCCAACACTAGCCCAACTCATATTCTATTTATCTAAACCGATAACGACCCACTATAAAATAGACGAAATTTATTTTATTATTATAACCAAAAGTAGGATGTTACAAACTGTCACACCCCGAAATCGTTAACTTAAACAGCGGAAGTCTTAATTTCTTAATTTGTGACAGATGCTGCTCAACCATTCATATTCTAACAATACAAAGAAAAGTTGGACTTCTATTAAAATCAGAGTTTTACACACGTTTACACATTATTCAAATCAAACAAGTCCAACACTTTGACAATTCAAAACACATTTCCACTTTTCCTGAATTTCCTCACGAAGCTTCTATTATGTCATTTACCTGAAAGACATGTTAAAACATTTGTCAATAAAAAGGTTGGTGAGTTCTCAAATTTCAAAACCATATTTTGAAACCAATTGTTAGAAAATATAAATAATCCTCTTCGTACACTTATGAAGGTAATCCATAAATCAAACTTTATCCGAATATTCAAAACCAACATTTTATTTACATTAACAATTATACCGGTCGTATGTTTGCAAGAAATACGACAACATGCAAAGGAATTAAATATACAACCCGACACATACCAAACTCAAAATATTTACCCCCAACATTTAACCAGCGCTACTGGTACTGGTCGGCGGCAGGGAGTCACCCTGATAGATATGTCAATATTTCTAAGTCCTAGTCCAAGGTTAACGGTTATAACGATTGAGCGGTTGTTTCCTCACCTTCGCGTTCATACTATTATTAGGCGATTGTTTCCTCACCTGAGTATTTCACGCCAGTCTAATTTAACCTGTTACATTTAATATTATTGTAAAATAAAATGCTATTTAAGTAACATGCCTTTCCTGCCAAAAACAGTTATAAAACATTAAAAGTAAGGATTTATGAGAAACTCACATTTGGTCGGTTACTGTTTGATTACCGATCTCTTGTGTCCTATTATTACATGACACGAGTTTAAAACTTTCAACCAATATATATATTTTAAGTTTGTCCGTATTAACTCGTATTAACTAGTAAAGCACAATTTTTCTAACAATTATCGTGATAATATTTATATTTTTAAATATTATTCGTGCGCTACATGTTACATTTAAAATGCTTTTCTTAGATGAAATATATAAGTAATTTTAAAGTATTATTAACTTTTATATTATAAAAATTACGTTTTCGGTTTTGTCGGTTTTGCGTCTAACGCGAACCGGTTAATGTTTTAGTGTCAAAACTTATTACTTAAGGTAAAAAAAACTTTCTAAGTTAAAATATATAAAATGTATATTTTATTTTATAAAAGTATTTTCTTTTTCATTTTAGTTATCAGTTTCACAAAAATAATTATTTTAAACGTTTTCGCGTCGTTTTTTGTGACGCAAACCATCTAAGATCGAGTTTTATCAAGTTGGACTATTATATATTAAATTATATAATAAGTATCAAGCTTTTGGTTTTAAAGGCTGTTCTAAAATAGTTTTTAAAACCTTGTTGATTTTGCGTTAAATACCGAACTTTTTAACCGTTTAAGCAATCAAAAATCAATTTAAGCCAAATAACATATATAAAACGTAGAACACATAAAAATAATTTTTTTAGCATGTAGACCTTATAATTTTCATATTTGATTACATTTGTTGCAAAAATGTATTTAAACTAATTTAAAGTATATATTTTCATAGATCTCATATATACGTTTTGTCAAATTCAATGTACATAAGTTACTAATCATTTAATGGCATTAATACTAACATTAATTCAGGTTATATTATCATCATTAAAAACCTTAATCATGACACCAAACAAGTCATATAAACACATTATTTACAAATATATTTAAGTATCATCTTTCAAGTGGGATTCTGTCACAACTTTTTATTCAAGAATTCAAACTTTGTATTATTGTTTATCATAATATTTTATAAAAACTTTCATTAACATGATTAAAATCAAAATTAAGATTACCAAGTTCAAGCATTAAAATCATGAATCAAGTTTCAAGATGAGCATGCATGTGACAATTAATTCCTTTCTCTTTCTTTTTCTCTAACCTACAACATCTATCTATCTCTCTATATAATTTCTCTCTATTAAAACATTAAAACACAATTATGATCAATAATCATCCATGGAGCTTAAATTCCAAGATGGAAATATAATGTACATGTATGCGTGTATGTATATGTGTACGGGTGCACATACACACAAATACAAACTCATGACTCATACACACATCACAAACATTTTAAAGTTCCATTTTTATGTGGATTTTGTTTGTTTGTGTTAAGATCTAAACATGAACGAACAAACTTTTTCATCAAACTTAGAGAAATAAAATTTTTTTTATACAAGTGGCTTTACATTAAGATTCGGTTTGGAAAAAATTGATTCCTAGTTTGTAGTTCTTCTTAGAATGCTCCAAATCACTCTTCACAATTTCCCTTAATTCTCTATGTCCATGGATCTTGCAAGTTTTGGGATGAGAGTGAAAATGAGAGATGATGAATTTTTGGTGGGTTTTGTTGCTTTAAATCTCCTAGAGTTGCTTCAATATACTTTTAAAATCCTAACTTTTGATCCCTAATTCATGTGATTATACTAAGACATTCAAGGTTTTTTTAAGATGAATTTGAAATGGTCAAGATGAAGTGGTAGGGTGGTGGTGACGGATTGAAGATGAAGGAATGATGAATGGTTGGGTCTTGGAAGTTGTAGCAAATAATTAATAGAGAGAGATTTGATGACAAGTGTAGGATAATGGCAAGTCTTTGGACAATGGAAGATGGTTGCTTATCCAACACACACCTAGCCCCACTTTTTCTTTAAACCTAGGAGTTAAAGATAATAATTAGGTGGTAGTTTTAGCAGATGGTTTTGTAAGTAACTAGGGATGTGGTGGGGATGGTTTGGTGATGGATTGTGTGTTAAATTGTTTAAATGGTTTAAGTTTTGTAGCCACTATTCTATATTTTATAATTTTTAACTAGACAAATGATATCCATAGATTCTAATAGTTAGCTAGTCGGATCCGATAATAAATTCCCTACGATACAAGCTAAAGATATCAAATGTTAGTGATGGTTGGGTTCAGTGCTCATACGGTGTGCTCTACCGGCTCTTAAACGCTAACTTTCTTAGTTTCGTGAACCGATGCTTCTAAAATTAAGTTTATACCTTATTTTTATTATTTTCACTAATAGTATAATATTTTAGGCCATTCTCGATATTTGGGAATATTTATGGACTTTTACCTTTATTCGGGTCGTCACAAATGTTCATTTCGTGCAGTGTCCGCTACGTGAAAAATTTGTATTTTTCGAACAAATAAGATGTTACTACCACATTTTTGGAGTTTTTGGACTAAAATAACTTCATTTCAATTATTATAATACTTTATTTTACATAAGTAGGGATTACATTAGTATTTTATTAGGTTTAAAATAGCCGAGTGCCACAATAACCACTTGCTAATTCTGAAAAGTGGCCTTGATGTATTTGACTTTGCAGCATAACTTGTCGTTTCCCAAAAAGGACTGATGATACTATAATATGTTAGAAAGTTTGTAGATATGGCCTGTAGATCCCTAATCTTCTTAAGAAAGAAATAATCCCGTTAAACTTTGCATGATCAGTATAGTTGTATCGAAGAAAAGCAACTATGTTGTGACTAGAATTAGCCACCCATTGTGCTGCAGCAACAACAACTTATGGTTCTTCTTCAACTTGCTTGGCAACTGACACTTGTATTACTTGGGCCTTACGAATAAGTTTTTAGTTCAGCTTAACCCTTAATCCTCAGGCATAATGTTTTTTTTATTATACAACCATTTCTAAAAAAACTAGACGATTAGCACTTGAAAATTTATAATATTTGACCAAAATACCCTCATTCGCTTAACAAAGCAAACGAATGGGTCTTTCGCTTATTGAAAGACATATGGTCCATACGCTTCATCTTTCAACGAATGAAGGTTCATTCGCTTTGGAGTGACAAGCGCATAACAAATGTTCACTCGCTTGATAAATTTGATGAATGGCAATCCATTCGTTAAAAGTCAACGTATGGGGTTCATTCTCTGAAACATTTTAAGCGAATGAGATCTATTCGCTACAATACCCATACACTTAATCTTAAGCATATGACCTCATTGAACATATCCGCGAATGAATCCAACTGTCAGCGACAGCGAATGGGTTGAAGAACATGAAATGCCCAGAAATCTAATTAACCCAAAAACCCAAGTAATAAATTAAATTATGATGAACTAAGCATCAATACGCGTTCGACAAATCATATATAAATATTGATTTTGATTATATACAAGTTTAATAGGCCAATTAGTTATTTTAAGGTCCGATGGGGTTTCATCATTTTCAGTCCAAATCAAACACATGATATCGCTCATTTAAACATATTAAGTCCTTTGTTCTACCTTAGATTAGTTGACGATGATGGTTATAGATCTAAGAGACATTAATTGCTTGTAAGCGTTATAGGGCTCGAGAGGAATTAATGAAGAGCAATGGATGAACGAATGAATGTTCATTTGTTCAAGGTCCCTTTTATATGCCGCATAGTCCATTCACCTACTTGAGTCGGCGAATGAGCCTCATTCCTCGATAACAATCAGCGAATGAGCTACCATTAGCTTAAAACTAAGCGAAAAGCTAATTCAAGTTGCAAACGAATGACACATCAGGCGAATGAGCCATTTGTTTAAATGAATGGGCGTCCATTCGCTTGAAATCAAGAGAATGAGTCCTCATATGCTGAAAAAATAAGCGTTTAACTAGTTAAGCCAATGGGTTATTAAATTTTTATAAAACTAGACCCCACAATTTATAAAATTGACCTCTAGACCCATATCATTTCAAGTGAAATCCCAAAACTTTTCATATGATTGGGGTAAAAATTTTGATCAAGACTGGTAAAACAAAAATTTCAACCTTTTTTTCGCATAACTCGGTGATAAAAAATAAAGAAAAAATAATATCTTTTCGGTTTTTACAAACTTTAAGCTAAAACACACTTCAAATAATTTTTTACTCTCAAAATTTATGTCAAAACACACCAAAAATATTTTTGTATTTTTAAATATAAAAATAGAAATGAAATGAATAAAATAAGCAATATATATTTTTGAGATAAAGATCGCAACATGGGATCATATTGACTACTAACGTCCTAAGCTACATTTCCATTTCGACATTATTATGCACATAATATAAAGATGATTGCATATATAATTGTCCACTTTAAATTTATACAGATCTTTCAGTAGCCTTATGATACGCTTAAGATTCAATTTGACACAAATCTTATGTGGAACCCACCTATTAGACACAATTTCTATCAAATGACACATATTTTGACATATATTTTGCATTTTCTTGTATCATGATCAACTATGACTAATGCAAAATTAATAAAAATAAAAATAAAATAGAAAGTTGAAATTTTCCCTTAAAAGCGGTATTTCTACAGGCAACTAATGTATCATTTTCACAAAATAAAAAGATATAACAAATTGAAGTTGTCTAAGGCCTTAACAATTAGCTCAAATAATTTCTTATCTCTTAGAGAAAATCTAAGGATTTACACTAAACACCAAAAAAAATAAAGCATAATACTTAGATCTTATTCCTTGTGAATATTTCTACACACAAAGAGGATCCTAGATTTAATAAAATAATAATAATAATAAAGTTTAGTTCTTTGCAAAATAAAATAAAGAAATAAGCTGAATTTCTTTGCAAATTTAAATAAGAAAATAAAATAAATTTCTTTGCCATATGAACGCATGTACGCACAACAATCATTGATCTTTTTGTTCTTAAATATATATTAACTATGCATCAATATGTACTACTAGTAGATTTTGCAAGTATTTTAGGTTTATATCACATCAACACTTACATAATATGTCAAGCATATCATACAAATCATACATTTGCGCTTACGCCAATTTTTAGTCTAATTTGTCCATTTGCTAGGTATGTTAAGTCAATGTACCATCATTTCCCATCTACTGTTAGGATATATTTAGTTGGTTTATGCTTCGTTTTTGTGTTTGATTTTGGTGGTTTTTGGGCTTGACATGGGCCTGGCCTATTGTGGATTTTTTAAACCGTATATATAGCTTTGCTTAATCATTGATTAGGGTTAGACGTCTCTAAATTCCACCAATTGGTTTTGTAATCTTGATATCATTGAAAGACCCCATTTCAGGACTTACAATTGGTATAGGAGCCTTTTGACTTATTCAAGGCTTGGGGTGTGATATCAAGGATTCAAAATTATTTAATTTTCGGTGTTAGAATTATGGTTTGCTGCTGGAAACCGAGGAACACGAAGGAGGATTGTTCATCAGGTTGTTAGGTGAAGCTGTTGGGAAAATATTTGGTAAAACCTTGTTTAAAATTCAAATATCTCAAAAATCCCTATGTATTTGGTATTCTGAGTTATTAATAAGAAAAGGATTTTGGCTATTGAGGGTTGTCGGCCTCAAGAGTTCTCAGCTATAAAGGGTTCTCGGCAACAATGATTCTTGGTGTTTGGTTCTCAGGGTTTAGTTCTCAGTGAAGGAATATTAAATCAAGGTTCTCGGCGGACTCGGGTTCTCGGTAAAATAATTTTGATCTCAGTTTTCTGCAAGAATCTAAGTTCTCGGTGGACAATAAGGGTTTTCGGTTTCCATAGAGATTTTGGTGTTAACTACTGTTTGATTTAATTTTAATCCTTATTTGGGTATTTGCATTGGAGACCAAAAACACAAACTCATCCATTACCAATCTACAACTGGAGCTGGACTCTGTTATGGGAACCATCACTTGTATTCCCTATATATTGATAACTGATGGGTTTGATGAGTGGAAACTTAAATCTGAGAATTATCTAAAAATGAAGGATGCTAAGGCTTGGAGAAGCATTCTTAGGGGCCCCACTATCATTAGCTATGAGCAGGATGATAGGGAAAAGAATATTGCTCCAAAACCTATTGAGATGTACACTAATGCTGATTTTGACAAAGTTGAAGAGGATGAGAGAGCCCTTTACACACTTACTTTGGCTTTGTCACTTGACATTGCTTTGGTTTTTAGAGAAGTTAAGTCTGCTAAGGCACCATGGGAGGCTTTTATAGATGTTTATGAGGGTAATGATGACAAGAGATAGAGTATACAAGAATTGCTCCGTCAACAATTTAACAGGTTCAATCATATCTTGGGAGAGACATTGGAGGCTCAACTTTAGACATTTATCACGCTCGTCTCTCAAATGTGTGCCTAAGAGTTGGGACATGAATGTGGTAGTGATCAAGAAGAACAATGATCTAGCAAGAATGACCATTTCTAAAGTGATGACTGTAATCAAATCTTCTGAAATGGGTGATAAGCGGCTTGCCATAAATCATGCCAGTTCTTACAACAATGCAGGTTTCGACATCTCAACTAATACTGCTTTTGCTACTCAACATGGTTTTGCCATGTGTAGATCCTCATTAAATCAAACAACTCCACCACCCATCTACCATTGAAGTCAGTAATCAAACCAAACATATCCACTGCTCATCCTTCTAATCTATCAGGCAGTTCCACTGCTAAGCATCATCCTCATTCCTTCCATCTCCAAAGAAACTGAAGAAAACATTTCTTTAATGGTTGGTTTTATGAATTGTTACAATGCCTTCATGGCTAGTGATTTGGTCCCTCCTGCCCTGGTTGCTGAACTAGATCAGATTCATATCGAGGATGTAGAGGAGATGGATATTTCCTGGCAGATCGTTATGGCTATTTTCATAGCCAAAAACTTCACTAAGAAAACTGGGAAAAATAACTGGACCTTCCCTACTGACAAGAAGGTGGGTTTCAGCAAGTTAAGCTGAGGTGTTACAACTGTCAAGAGTGGGGTCATTTTGCTCGTGAATGTACAAACCCGACCAAGGAGACTAATACGAAAAGGGAAATGGCACAAGTTGGAAATGCAGGGGCTGCTGGAAATACAAATGAGAGGGCAATGGTGGCTAAGACATTTGGCTAGGAAGATCAGATGCATGCATTGAATTTGGGTAATGAAATTGCAAATTTGGATCAAGTTGATGAACAAGAAGAAGAGAAAAAACTGAAGACAGGGTGAAGGATCTTCAGTTTGCTTTTACGGTCTCTACCACTCCTAGCTCTAAATAGGTACGTTCTAAACTCTGGACTCCTACTTGTGTTGAGAAAGTAGGACTTTATAGAATACATAATAGTAACCTTGTTAAGGAAATGGAGGATACTAAACGTGAAAACTTCACCTTCATGAAAGATGAAAAGATTTACAACGAGAAAATAGATGCTCAGCTAAAAGACATAGCTAAACGAAAAAATGATTAGAGTGTAAAAACCTATGTTTATGTAGATTCTACAAGGAAAATTGCTAATTTAACTACCAAATTAGATACGTTAAAAACCAGATTTGAAAATGATGATTTTAATTTTAAGAAATTTGACTTGTGTGGTGAGGTAGTTGAAACAATGATAGAAAATCAACTCAAAAGATAAGATAAAAAGGGCGAGGGTATTGGATATAATAGAGTCTCTCCACCTTTAAATGATAACTATACATCATTTCCTTCGACTAAGTAGGAAGATGAAGGGAACTTCAGTTATAATATGGTAAACCACATTTAAATGAAACTGCGGGAAGAAGCTCAGTTAAACCAATTGAGCCTGTATCATACTTCGTTTAAGGATACTAATGCTTCTACTTAGTTTAACAATACGCTATAATATAAAGCGCGATCGATAATCCCAAAACAAGCGTTGTATCCGTCAAGCCGAAAAAGACTTATGAAACACTTATTTAAGATGATTTAAGCAACTTACAAAAATATTTAGGATTTTTAGATTTATATAGTACGTTTTCTTTAATTTGCAAAGTTAAGCCGAAAAATGCTCGTTTTTGCGCTGTTTACCGCACCCGGACTATTTTTTTAGCCAAAAACCAAAATTACGCTTAAAATGGAATTGAGATTGGCCATATTTGCACTCAAGTGAGAAACAAACTGAAAAAAGGGGCTAGGGGGCATCCCCATTCCGATCGGACTTAGAGAGGGACCATCCCCATTCCCGATCGGGATTAAAGGGGTCCTCCCATCCCTTTGTTTCTTCTCTTGATAAGCATTACCAACTCCCCATTCTTGTTAAATATCTCCACACAAGATCTGATCCATCCATTTCTCTCAAAAACCAGCCAAAAACCAAGATAAATAGTTTGATATTTAAGATTTTAAGAAAAATTTTTTGTCTGATTAAGAAAAATCATATTTAACCATGTGAAACCCTTATAACTAGTACAAAAACAGGTTTTGATGCTAAATATATGTACTAAGCTGGATCATACACTTTTTTGGTGAAAAATTCGGATTACAAGGTTTAAATCGTGTTTTTACGGATCAAAAACTTGATTTAGAACCCTAACCAAAAACATATATTACAAGGCTTGATTTTTGGTGTTACAAGCTTGGTTTTGTGGTACATGATCTGTAGATATATAATCTAGCTAACCAAGTGTAACGATTCCGGCAAAATCAGGTATATTCTAACCGGTATATACTATTTATGTGTTATTTAATAATGATTATGTGAATTATGATGCGTTTATACAAGTATGTATGATTCATAGTACGAATTATTCTCGAATATACAGTTAATCGTATTGGAAATACGATTAACCGATTAACGGTTATTGAAGCCCGAACGATCGGGGATTGCATTATAGACGAAATATATAATATTTAGTGATGTTTGCGAAGTATTAAAGCTTCGGGATAAGTGAATTAAAGCACAGAAAAAGGATTTCGATTTAATGATACGTCGGTACGTTAAACGAAACCTTTAATACCAAACCAAGCAAGAGACGATCGATCAAGCCGAAAAAGATGCACAATTATTGATACTATGATGTTTTAAGTTAATAAATGTCATGGTTTAAATTTTTAAATCGGTTTTATATAAATTTCATTTTTAAGCCGAAAAACGACCGTTTTAGCCTCGTTTTAAGCCGAATTAAACGTTTAACCGAAAAACGAACTGAATCAGATTATCCAAAACATTATCCGGATTTCGAGAATCCAAATATGTGGTTGAAAATGGAGAGGTGGGTCCCACCCCACCCTCCTTGACTTCCGATCGGACTTAATGTCCACACCCCCTTTATTATTTTCTTTTTTCACAAACACAATCCAACAAACCTTCAACTCTCTCAAGTCCAAGAACTAAAAACCGACAATTCTAGCAAGAATAACGAGGTAATGATCGAGATATTCACGTGTTTATGTTCGTTTCTTGAGTTTTCTTGCAAGGAAATGAGGTTTCCAAGTGAAAAAGGGTGAAAACCCGAGATGGAACCGATTCTTGCATGATCAAGTGATGTATACGGGTTATACAAGGGATCTTGGTCCAAGAAAGGAGTTAAACGAACCAAAAACGAATTTTTACGGTTAAATCTTTGTTTTTAAAGCATAACCGAAACCATGAAAGAAATGGCTTGATTGTGGGTGTAACTTGCTTGGTGTGGTGTTATTGTGCTTGTAGGTGTTGTATCTAGTTGCTAGCAAGGGCTAGAAAGCGAGATTCTTGCGGTTTGAAGCTAGAAACTCAAGGTAGTTCGGTTTTGTGTGATGTTTGTATATTTGGACAGATTGTGTTTCGTGTAGAGTTAGGTCATGAAATTTTAGAGGGATGATCTACACATGAAAATATGAGTTCTGTGAATTTTTGGTAATTTTTGGATAAAGGATGAATATTTGGTGAATTTAATGCTCGGTTTTGGCCAAAAATGGTGAAAAATAGTTAAATATCATGCAAAATTGTGGAAAATTTAAGATAAGCTTTTTATAACATGTATAAGTCACACACAAAATTTGAGGTCATTTGGAGAAGTCTAAGTAGGCTTTTTGGTTAAACGAGTTCTAGGGTTTTCTAGCTCGGTTTTAGTGAAAATGGATTTTAAAAGGGGATTTTGGTTCTGGAAAATTACAGGGGATTATGGAGATGGCAGGGGTCATCCAGGAAAAATTTGGGATTTTTCTAAGATCGTTTGGTATTTACGACATATTTAGTGTTTAAATGGTGTTTAAAAATAGATAAATAAATGTTAAATATAAAAATTAATTCTGGAAATATTTTTATAAAATTCCCCACTGTCAAAAAGTGATTTGTGCAAAATTTCAAGATCCGAGACTAAACGGATAATTATTTGTGCTAAAACAAACTTTTAAAGCTTAAAACGCGTAAACCGGTAAAGTTCGCATAAGCGAGCTGACTGGTGTATAAAAACCCTAAAAATGAACTATTTTCATATAATTAAGTTAAACAAGTAAAAATGAATCATCCGAAAATAAGTTGGATGATCTGAGTGTTTTTAGCCTATTTAACACTTTCCGGTACGATAATGACGGAAACGAGTCCCGCGGCCAATCGGGACATCTAAACCGAGCCCTAATTTCACAACTTAGTTAAATTATCAATTAACAACTATTTTCGGGTCGTGTGTGACCAAACTCATTTTTGAAACATAAAAATGGATAACCGTGTTAGGAATGCAAAACGGGAAAAATGACTAATAGTAGATCTGACTAGTGAACTCTATACGATATCACAATCTGAGTCCGGTGAAAGTGTTTCTGGGTTAACATTGCCCCCAGAACGGGTACAGTACTGGGTTAACTGTGTCCCCAGATGTACCGGTTAACACGGTTAAAGTTATGTTAATAGTGATTGTATAGTAACGAACTTAGGGATCGTATTACAGATTTGGACTAGTAGCTGGAGTGTTGTATTACTAATTTGCCTACGATAAGGTGAGTTTCACGAGCCGCTTTTTTCAGAACTGATTTCGAATATTTTCTCGGGGCGGAAGCATGTTTTTACTGAAATGTTTAAATACATACTGAACGCATGGATTTGCGTGGATTTATAAATTTTATGGTACGGGAATCGTACGGAAATGTACTAAGATGGTAATTGTCTGAGTTGCTAACATTCTAAGGCCCCGGAACACGAGTGATTAACTGAAAGCCGGTAGAGTGTGGATAGTACTATTGGTCTGACAAACCCAACTGGTCCGGCATGGATTTGCTGATGTTTCCCAGCCAGTTGCACATGTCTATTTTGTTGATATTTATTTTGCTATGTAATGTTAGACATAGCGGTTTGGGGCAGTTCCGTGGACGGGGGATATGTCACGGGCCCGTGGGCGGGGGATATGCCACGGGGGTTGTGTGTGATAGTCAGAGGTTTCACTTGTGGGCTCAGCATAATTACATCGCTAATATATGATTATTATAATGATTTGTCACTGTTGTTTAAATTAGTGAAACTCACCAACTATTCGTAGTTGAACCGTTTTCTTTACATGCTTTCTAGGTACTCCCAAACTGGAGTAAGTGCTACATGCTTGATGATGCTTGCTATTTGTGGAAGTTTAGTGATCATTTTGTATTAAATATGATTATGTAATGTTGGTAAAACTTATGTGCTATCGCCTAGACGGGAACTAAACTCGGAACAATGTAATATGATGTAAATTAATGTAGTGGTGTTTTCTTTATAAGCAATGCTGTTGATATCAGATGTGTCTGTTGCATCCCGTTTACGTTTCCGCTGCGGTTACGGGGTGTTACACCAAGAACCCGGAAACATGAGAAAAAGGCTTAATCAACCGGAAAACGCAAAGGTTTTAACCGAAACACTCATTTAGGGGTTGTTTGGGCTTCGATTTCATCGTGCATATTGTTGGATCTTGAAAATTTTCAGGGACATCAGATACTATATGATTGAGTACCTGTTCAAATTTGAGAATTTTTGGCGAATTTATTACTATATATTGATGATTTATTATGAAAAATAGCAAAACAACTTGAAAAATTATTAATATTTGCGGAGAACTCAAAGATCCAGTTATAAGATCACACATAAAATTTGGGGTCCATTGAATCCTAGCTATTATTTATGTATTCTCGTTTAATCGATTTTTAACGATCGATTAAAGCTCAAAAAGGTAGTTTAGTCAAAAAGTTGATTCTGGGATTTTTATATGAAGTTTTTGAATATATTTTGATAATTCAAAAAAATAATCTGATTTTTTGTGTATCATTTGGTATAAATGGATGATTTATCGGTTAAAAATAACATATAAAATGAAATTTTATTAAAAGTAAGTAAGTATAATAATTCTGAAAATATTTATATAAAAATACACACTTAATAATTAACAAGTGAAAAATGTTTTGTAATTTAATTATGTTCAGATAAAAAGTTGTGCTAATTTGAAAGTTAAACAAATATAAGTTTTGATAAAACCAACAACGTTCTGATTAATGAACTTGTTGGGATATGAAAACAACAAGAGTGTTCAAATATCATATTTTTGGATATATTTAGAAAAATCAAACTTTTTAAGAGAATTCCAGACAATTCAGGCGATTTGTGCGCGTTTTCTATAACCTAGTCCATATAAAAATGATAACGAACCCTGTAACGAATCCGAACATCTAAACCTTGATTTTGTTTTTATAATTTGGTTCATATTTTTCAAATAGTACGTTTACTCAAGTTTGTGAGATCTTACCTATTTTCTAAATGCTTAAACGACCAACTTGGGCAGACACGTAAAACGGTGCAGCTGAGCCAAAACCAATTTTCGATATTAGAAGTTGTACAACGTCACAATCTAAGACTAGTGACATTGTCTGGGCGAAACAACTATACCCAGACTAGAGATACAACCGAAGTTCAAAGACTATACGAGTATTAACAATACAATACTGATTATAAGAATAAGAATTCAATCGAGACATATTAGCTATAGAATTGTATTGCTGACACGAGCAAGGTTATAATAAGTAGATTTTTCCTAAGAGCAGTAGAAAGTGTGTTTTCACCATTAGATATATAAAACACACTTCACAATAAACACACTGCAACTAAAATAAAAAAACACCGCATAATAAACACACTTTACATATCCACAATTAGATCAACATATCTAACGCACCAGATTACTTCTTACACTTCTTAGACACAATCCACTTCTTATTTTAACCCCACCATTGCTGACACTATTACAATAAGGTGAGTTTCATGACCCCTCTTTTTAAACTGTTTTACGAACATTTGGGGTGAAAAGCATGCTTATATATATATATATATATATATATATATGAAAACACATTAGGATGTGAATTATCTAAGTGCTAACACTTGAAAGTCATCGCAAACACTGAGCCGGTGGCATGTGAATAGTACTATTGGTTTGACAAACCCAATTGGGCCGGCGACACGGTTGCCGAGACCCATTACAATTGCACATGACCATCTATTCATACATACACACTTTGTGGTGTTAGGCATATCCACTCGAGGCATGTCGTGGGTATTGGAGGCCACAATGAGTGCATGGGCAGTGGAGGCCAAATGGGAAAAAACACGTCAAGGGTTCACTTGTGACTTTGTATAATTACATCGCATATAAATATCATGATTACAATGGATACGCATGACTGCTTTCATTTAAACTTGTGAAACTCACCAACTCTTCGTAGTTGACCCCCGTTTTAATATGTTTTTCAGGTATATCTAAACTAGAAAGAGACGTTTATGTGTGCTATGTGCTCAAGTTTGTGATCGGTAATATAGTATATAGAAGCAAGGATACTATTAAGAGAATAAAGCGGCTTAACGAGCCGGCTTATGTTGTGAAACACCTAGTTTGTAATCGGAGTTAGAACAATGTATTATGATGTAAATTAGTTTGTTAATGTTTCTTTATAATCAATGTGGTTGATACTAGAGGTGTCTGTTTGCGTTCCCGTTTTACGCTTCTGCTATTGCTATTTGGGGTGTGACCGTAGTTGGTATCAGAGCCATTAGTTATAAAGAATTCGGATGTCCATTAGGATACCTAAATTATAACCGTAAGCTCGATTATCTATGATAATAAATAATAATTAATAATATATAGTGAATAATATCGTGATGAACTCGAATGGGCAAGTGGGTTATTATGGTCCGGAATGTAATAATGGAGTTGCTTGTACGAGGGAATTCGTGGAGAAGTCGATGAACGCTTTAATGGTTAAAACGGCAACATAAGTCTATAAAATGTAACGCTAATTATATATATATATATATATATATATATATATATATATATATATATATAGAATTAGGATCATATGAAAACCATTTTGAAATTGAGAACTTTGAGAACCATTTCGGACCACAATAAAACTCTTTTTTTAAAAATATATAAAGTTATATAAAACAAAAAAACGCGAAAATTAAAAAGTAAAAAGACCAAAAAATTTTATTTTTCAACCTGGTTTCATAAAGAAAATATCGGTTTAGCAAAATTATACATATATGTATAGTACTTATTTTTTTTTTAATTTTATACTTGTTATTTTTATATACACATATGTTCAATTAAGATAAATAATAATGTACATATGTGTACATTACGTAAATCGAGATTTACTACAAATATATTTATGTGTATAATTAGGCGGGTTTTTTTAATGAAACCGGGATGAAAAATAAAATTATTTCTTTTTTTTTACTTTTAAAATTTTTTGTTTTTTTTTTCGTTTATAAATTAATTTCAACATTTTTTAAAAGGGTTTTTTGTGGCTCAAAATGATTCTTAAAATTCTCAATTTCAAAAAGTTCTATTAAGATCCTCACCACACACACACACACACACACACACACACATATATATATATAGGGGTGAGATCTAGAATGAACTTCTCTTAAAAAGAGAACTAGAGCACTAATAAAGAATTATTTTTAACTATTTAAAAAAAAGTATTTTGTTATTTTTTTTCTTTCCTCCTTCTAATAAGATGATATTGTTACCTAAAAAAACTTGTCGATGTAGTGCATATGTGCACTAATGCGTATTGCATATATATACAATAGTGTTTTATTGAATACATCACAACACAATTTCATTATGCAATACACACTATTGAATATATGCAAATACAACACTAATAATTATATGCAATACACACTTTCGCATGTATGTAATACAAAGCTAATGCACATATGCAATATATCGATTTTTTTATTTTTGTATATAATATAAAACTATTATAAATATATAATACAAACAACTGCATATATGCTATTCAACACTATCTCAATTCTCAAATATCAAAATACACACTATTGCACATATGCATTATAAAAAAACAATGTATTCCATATATGCATTGCAATGAGTTGTTTTAATTTTTTTTTATTTCTATATTTTTTGTGGTGAAGAATAACAACATATAAGAAGAATGAAAGAAAAAAAATTTAAATATTTTTTTTAATTAAATTAAAAATACTTTTTTTATTAGTTCTCTAGTTCTCTCTTGATCCTTTCCCTATATATATATATAGAGAGAGAGAGAGAGAGGGAGAGAGAGAGAGAGAGCAAGGTTATAATTGTTAAGGCATGGAATCTATGCTGAGAATCCTCTATCCTTGAATAGTTTATGGATCACTTATCCTTGTGATATGTTCCAGATTATAAAGGATCAAGGATTCTTGGTATTATTTATTTACTAACAATTGTGTTTGAATGGTGTTGTGTTTAATAGATATAACGGCTTGAAGACTAAGTCATCCTATTCTTGCGCTAGTGGACGACTCCCGCACGTGGTCAAAAGAGATGGAGCGGCTAGTGGGAAGAGTGGCGTGATTATAGGAGTTGTTGTTAGTTGTGATTTTTGATATAAATGAGTTGTTGATTAACTAAGTGACACACATTATTCACTAGCTTACACTTGTATACGATAGCTCAGAATTCTCTGTAATCACACACACTTAGTCTTACTGTATTCGTTGATCATAAACTCCACCCATTGTGACCCGATTTTGATATTAATAAAGTGGTGATAGACGATTTGTTATCACCCGGGGTTTTTTTTTCCTTTTATCTAATCAACATCAAGGGGTTTTTCTTCGCAACAAATCACGACGTTCATCTCCATTTTTTGATCATATATTCATTATTAGCACCTTAGCACTAAACCTCACAAACCTAATTTTGTTACGATATCCATAGCCTATTTTTGACCAAAACAGTTTCGCGCCCACCTTGGGGCAATTGGTGCTATAATCTAGAAAATACCCTATCAATTTTCAATCTTTTCTATCAATACCACTCTCAATGGCCTCTCAACAATCTTCTGCTTCATCAACCATGCCATCATCCATTTCTCACTCATCAAGGACCTTGCCACCGATGCCTCCCCCGCTAGCAGCAGCTCCAAGGACAACCACGGCTGGAAACAAGACCCAACTACCAGTCTTCTAGAGCTTGAAAACCTCTGCTACCACGTCGGTGGTAAATACTAACAATGATGTTTCTGCTATGTTTTCACAGGTCAAAGCATACATGGAGCAGCAATGCAAGACTAACCAAATGATCCTTCGAGAGATAGAAGACATGAAGAAGACTAAGAGGCCAGCGGAGGATCAAACTCCTCTGATGCCTAGGATGCTGGAATTTACCACTCAAGTATCCTTGGCTCAGCTTACTCAAGGATAATCCATCCTTCAACCAGGACCCATGAATCTACACGCTCATTGATCCTCGATTGTCCATGGGTCAACAGGTTCAAGGATCCTCAGCTTTTCAACAAGGATCACATATCCTCCAGTCAGGATCAATGGGTCAACAAACTCAAGGATTCTCGATCTTTCATCAAGGATCATCGATCCTTCAACCAGGATCCTCTGAGTTATGCTACCAAGGATCCTATAACTTCCAGCCTCAAGGATCCCCCGGAATTCAACATCAGAGATCTTCGAAAGTCATTAGGGAGATATTATCCCCATGCAGGCTATCACTACTGGTGGACCAACTCTTGTAGCAGACACTTCATACTTCAGCTACTCTTCTGGAATACCAACCTTCACACAACAAGGAGGTAACACGCATGATCCTACTTCCTTAAATGCTAACCGTGGTTCCATGCAGTATGCATGTATTAACCAAACTATGGATAAGGAACTGCAAAAGCTTAAGGATATGATATCCAGCATACCAGGGGTGCTCCGACCGATCCCTGAAATACCAGAAGGGAGTCACAAGTTATCCAGATTCGATCCACCTATATGTGATGCTGAAATCCCATAGCGATTTCAGACCCCCAACATGAAGACCTATTTTGGGACCACCGATCCTGAGGAGCATGTTGCTCAATATAAGGAAAGGATGGAGATTAATCCAATCCCTGGAAGAATCAAAGAGGCTTGTTTATACAACTGTTTCGGATCCACACTAACAGGATCTGCACTAAAATGGCTGCTAAGTCTCCCTCCTTACTCTGTTACTTCATTTTATCATTTAGTTAACTTGTTCAACAATCAATTTTCTTGTAGTAGGAAATTTGAGAAGTGAACTAGTGATTTATACCAAGTAATCCAACCTAGTGATGAATCCCTTAGGGATTTTGTTACAAGGTTTGGCATGGAAGCCCTGGAAATTTTGAATCTTGATATGGCTACCGCTGTTGAAGCATTCAAGATGGGATTTCAGAGGGGCTCCCCCTTTTATGATGATCTTGTGATAACCCCTTGAAGGTCTTTAGATGAAGTAAGGAACAAAGCACTGAGGTTCATACGGCTGGAAGATGACAAAAGGATCCAAGAACGGTTAGGGGCTCAAACGAAGCAAGAATCTCCTGGCAAGAAACAAGGATCCTCGTTCAGAAATAATAACTCGAAGCCATACTCCAAATTCAACAATCAAAATGTCCGAGCGGTTGAAGAAGGAGATGACGATGAAGAATACCCCAGCATCTCAGAATACTGCTTCTCCGTAGATTACCATGGCTTGATTTGTGCCATGAAGGATCTAGGGGAAAAGGCAAGGTGGCCCCGAAAGAACGAGAAGTCAACCACCTTCACAGACAAATCCAAATGGTGTGCTTTCCATGAGGATTTTGGCCACATGAGGGATGATTGCATCGGTTTAAGAAGGGAAATTGGATACCTCCTGAGTAATGGCCATTTTAAGGAACTGTTGGAAAGAAAAAAGTCAAGGATCCAGGATCCTAAAGAGGTTCCTCAAAAAGCAACTCCACCCCCACCAGATGTTCAAGTAATCAACTTCATTTCCGGTGGTTCAGACATATGTGGAACTTCCTTCTCCGCAGCAATGAGGCTCGCCAAGGTGTGACAATCGTCAATTTCAGGTTAACTCCGTTAACTCAACTACGTCAATTCAAACTTAAGATCACTGAATCTATAACGCACACTTCATTACATTTAAACTAGGGTTTAAATGACGCTTAACACTTACTACATGTGTAGTCTTTCGAGAATTGCACCGAAACGCAAACGAGTTGACGCAAACGAGTTGACGCAAACGATTGGTGAATAAACAAAAAACGTCAAAACAGTAATTATGTGATAATTATGTGTTAGACTTATGTGTTGTGTGATAACATCATTATAAACACTAACTCAAGATGTAAACAAGTTAGTTTAAGCTAGATAAGTGATACTTAGAAGTGGAGGGGCCAAAGTGTAACATAGTATTATTATAAATAATAATAATACTAAACCCTAACTTATTATTCTCTTCCCCAAACAATCCCGATCGGAAATTCTCCCTTGGCTCCCTTGGCTGCCGCCACCTATACACACACATACAATCAAGTTCTCAAGCCTTTGATTGAAGATTAAGGTGCTAGGAAGGTATAAACGACTATCCTATGCATCCTTTATACTTAATTTTGATGTTTAATGGGTTAATTGAAAACCCTAAGGGCCGATTTTATGTGTGTATGTAGTTTATATGATTGTTGTTGTTTTGATGATGATATGATAACTAGAATGGATATTGTTACATGTTAATTGCTTTTGTCTTTGATTTGAGTTCAAAAAAAATCCCTAATCATGTATGTAATGTGTAATTAATGTGCATGGATAGTGTTTATGGAGTCTAGAGTGTTATATGAATGCATGATGGTCCATAGATAGTTAATATGTTGAGTTTGGATGCAAACAGTTTCTGGACAGATTGTGTTATTGATGTTTAATTGACTGTAACAAGGTGTAAATGTGAAAATTGGTTGAGATTGTTGATACTACAGTAAACTAGGTTGAGTCTAGTTTCTAAAGAATATAAACTTGTAATTTTTGGACAAGTAAAGGTTAACTTTTATGATTTTACAAACACGTTGTGCAAAGCTGAGCTGTTAGACCTGCTGTTAGGTTTTTTTGTAAATGTTATATCTCATTAATTACGAGACCAATTGGGTTGGTTCCACTTCTGGAAGTTGACTCATTGAGTTAGGAACAGGAATTTTAAATAACATTCTGTTGCGCATGAATTTGACTGTTATGAGTTTGCTGTAATGATTTGATGATTGTGAGAAACCTATGTGGAATAAAAATATAATAAAATATGTTCTGGAAACCTAAGACATATATGCTTTTGTGATGATTTTTGGTAAATTAATTGAGATGCTATGATCGGTGGAATAGTACAATCTTTCAAGTTGGATTTCTGTCTCGGTGAAACTAGCTGCTGAGTTTTGTGAAAATGCATGAAACATGATACTTGCTATATAATTGTTATGTTTTGACCAAATTGCCCTTGCGGGGAATAATTGCTAATTGATTGTCATGATTTGACCAAATTGCCCTCATGGGGAATGATGGCTAGTTAATTGTTATGTGTTGACCAAATTGCCCTTTACGGGGATTAATTGCTAGTGATGTACTTTATGAATACATGACACGTAAATAATTGCTTACACATGTAACGTATAACAAATACATTTGTTAAAGTCACACACAATTCACAAACGAAACACGAAACATGTTATGTGCATAGGTATTATGTGCCGGGTCTAGAGACTCGATACTATTCCGACACTTAGAAAAATCTCTTTGTTGTTTTAGAACGCTAGAGAGAGTTTTTCTGTGACGCGCATCTTGGTGAATTATTTTGGGAATACTTCGCAAATAGTGAGTTTCACTTTCCCCTTTTAAACTTTTTAAACGCTTTTCACTTGGGGGAGATAACATACTCCGAAAACGCATTTAAGATTTTGTTAATATAGATTATATATCACTTGTAAAGACTAAGTGGCTGTAACACCCCGTAACCGCAGCGGAAACGTAAACGGGATGCAACAGACACCTCTGATATCAACCACATTGTTTATAAAGAAAACTGACTGCATTAATATACTTCAAATTACATTATCTTGTATTTCATTACCGTCTAGGTGATACACACGTCATACAATAAGATACATAATTCTATTTATTATAATGTATCCTAACATCCCGCACGCAAATCTTACACACATCAAGCACTTAGCACGTAAGCAATCACTTCATCTTAATTGTACCTGAAAAGCATGTGAGAAAACAGGTCAACTACGAATAGTTGGTAAGTTTCACAATTTGAGTACACCTTGATAAATCAATATCATAATATAATATTATCTGGGGACGCTGTTAACCCAGTACTGTACCCTTTCCGGGGGCAATGTTAACCCAGAAACACTTCTAGGGACATCTGGGGACACTGTTAACCCAATACTGTACCCATTCCGGGGGCAATGTTAACCCAGAAACACTTCTAGAGACATCTGGGGACACTGTTAACCCAGTACTGTACCCATTCCGTACGATTCCCGTACAATCAAATATTTATAAATACACACAAATCCATGCGTTCAGTATGTACTTAAACATATCAATAGTAACATGCTTCCGCCCCGGGAAAATATTTGAAAACAATTCAAAAAAAGGGGCTCGTGAAACTCACCTTAGCACATGCAAGCAGGTAACAACAATCATTATCAGTTAACACGTCCAATCTGTATTATGATCCCTACGATCGTTATTATACAATTATTGTTTATATAATCTTTAACCGTGTTAACCGGTACATCTGGGGACACTGTTAACCAAGTACTGTACCCGTTCTGGGGGCAATGTTAACCCAGAAACACTTCTCCGGACTCAGATTGTGATTTCGTTTAGAGTTCAATAGTCAAACTTAATATTAGTTCGTTTTCCCCGTTTTGCGTGCCTAGCACGGTTATCCGTTTTTACGTTTCAAAAATGAGTTTGGTCACACACGACCCGAAAATAGTGGTTGACTGATAATTTAATTAAAGATGTGAAATTAGAGCTCGGTTTAGACACCCCGATTGGCCGCGGGACCCGTTTCCGTCTTTGGCGTACCGGAAACTGTTAAATCGGTTAAAAATACCCAAATCATCCGAATTATTTTCGGATGATTTATTTTTACTTGTTTAACTCAGTTATATGAAAATAGTTCATTTTTAGGGTTTTTATACACCAGTCAGTTCGTTTAAGCGAACTTTACCGGTTTACGCGTTTTAAGCTTTAAAAAGTTTGTTTTTGCACAAATAATTATCCGTTTAATCTCGGATCTTGAAATTTTGCACAAATCACTTTTTGACAGTGGGGAATTTTATAAAAATATTTCCAGAATAAATTTTTATATTTAAAATTTATTTATCTATTTTTGAACACCATTTAAACACTAAATATGTCGTAAATACCAATGACCTTAGAAAAATCCCAAATTTTTCCTGGATGTCCCCTGCCTTCCACATAGTCCCCTGTAATTTTTGCAGAACCAAAATCTCTTTTTACATACCATTTTCACTAAAACCGAACTAGAAAACCCTAGAACTCGTTTAACCGAAAAGCCTACTTAGACTTCTCCAACTGACCTAAAATTTTGTGTGTGACTTATACATGTTATAAAAAGCTTATCTGAAATTTCACAGAATTTTGTATCATATTTAACTATTTTTCACCAATTTTATCCAAAACCGAGCATTAAATTCACCAAATATTCATCCTTTGTCCAAAAATTACCAAAAATTCACAGAACTCATATTTTCATATGTAGATCATCCCTTTGAAATTTCGTGACCTAAATCTAAACCATCAACAATCTATCCAAAAACTCCAAAACCGAACATAAACCGGATATACCTTTCGTTTTCCGCCACTACAAGCTACAAACTCGTCTTTCCGCCTTATCTACCACTAAATACAGAACCTACAACCAACATACCACAATACCAAGCAAGTTACACTCACGATCAAGCCTCTTACACTATAGTTTCGGTTATGATTCAAAAACAAAGATTTAAACCGTAAAAATTCGTTTTTGGTTCGTTTAACTCCTTTCTTGGACCAAGATCCCTTGTATAACCCGTATACATCACTTGATCATGCAAGAATCGGTTTTCATCTTTGAAACCTCATTTTCTTGCAAACAAACTCAAGAAATGAAGATGGAAACGTATATAACCCGCTCATTACCTTGTTTTCTTGCTAAAAATTCTCGGTTTTAGATCATGATCTTGAGAGAGTTGAAGATTGTTGGATGTGTTTGTGTGAAAAAAGAAAAAATGGAATGGGGTTAGACCCCCCTTGGTCCGATCGGAATTGATAAGGGGTGTGGTGGGACCCACTTCTTCATTCTTGGCCACTCATTTGGATATCTGAAATCTGGATAATGTTTTGGATAATCTGGTTCAGTTCGTTTTTCGGTTAGACGTTTAATTCGGCTTAAAACGAGCCTAAAACGGTCGTTTTCGGCTTAAAAATGAAATTTATATAAAACCGATTTAAAAACTTTAAAAACTTAAACCATGACATTTATTAACTTAAAACATCATATTATTAATAATTGCGCATCTTTTTCGGCTTGATCGATCGTCTCTTGCTTGGTTTGGTATTAAAGGTTTCGTTTAATGTACCGACGTACCATTAAATCGAAATTCTTTTTCTGTGCCGTACTTTACTTATCCCGAAGCATTAATGCTTCGTAAAATCACTAAATATAATAGTTATCGTCTATAATTGAACCCTCGATTCTTTCGGGTTTCAATAATTATCGATCGATTAATCGCATATTCAATACGATGAATTATATATTCACGTACAATCAATACAGTGAACCATTTATTCTCGTATAATTACTATGGTAATTCATGTACCCCGACATTAAATATAACGTAACTATTGTCTACCGGTTAAGGTATACCTGGTTTCGTCGGAATCGTTACAGTGGCAAACGCGTTAACTAAAGTCCTTCATTCACATCGAACCGTTTAATATTGGATAATAGCGAGTCATTGTTGTGTAGTACTACTGGGTTTGACAAACCCCACCCAACGCTAAACTCGACTGGAGGTCGAGTGGGTGTAATCTTGGCTAAACACATACCATGGTCTGGATGACCTGGTGGCAAGGCAAATGATAAACAGTCAGCTTCGGTGTCGAACACTTAGTGATACTTGTTTTATAGGCTAGCTACCTATAGATATATAATTGACATAACACTATCTGGTAACGCAAAACGCTGTAACGCAAAACGCTTAACGCAAAACGCTGAACGCAAACGCTAAACGCTCTATTTTTATATAACTTGTGAACTCACCAACCTTGTGTTGACACTTTTAGTATGTTATTCTCAGGTAGCTGAGGCGGGCGCGCGGTTTAGGAACATGCATTGCTTGAAACATTTTAATTATGCAAACTTATTTTTAAACTGTTATCATTGGGTTTTAAGTCGTCCTGCGTGACGTAACATTGTTTGCTATGGTTTTACGCTTCCGCATTTAACTACTCGTAAATGTTTTCATGGTTTTGAAACTTTGTTTTATGGTTTGATTATAACTAATGATTCCGATCCTGTTAGTTCACACCCTCTAACGGTAAAACTCCGTTAGTGGATCTTGAGGGTGTGACAGATTGGTATCAGAGCCATTGGTTATAGCGAACTAGAAGCTGCATGCATACTAGACTATAACCGCGACGACCCATTAGTTATAATGATACGCACTGCATAGATTTGTGTAGTCCTTGTTATCTTATCTCTTTACCTCTTTCACTCATACGCGCGCACGTACACGGCTTACCTGTAGGAATGTCGACGCCGCCACCCTCATCCTCATCTGATCCGATGACTCATGCTCACAGGAAGGAACCGCAGTTACCTACCGCATCGCCACCACCGTGTAGTCCCGGAACTCGTAGCTCCCGCACCGAAGAGGTACCGCTTATCCGGAGGCATGTACGAAAACGAAGTTAGCTAGGATTGGTACCCTAATATGATCAGACGTATGGTCTATCGCGAACAAGTTCCCCCGTTACCTCACCCGAACCATCCTGCTTATCCCAACACCCTCCCACCCATAACCGAACCTGTAGAGCGAGTTCTCGCAGCTGTCGTTTCTTGCTTGGAGCGTGACGTGGGTTACATGCGCTATACGAGGGCTAACGTTTCCGGACTGTTAAAAGACGGAACCGAGACTAAGGAGGAGATTGCCCGCATGGCAGCGGCAATGAAGGAAATGCAAGAGGCTAGTGATCAACAGATGAAAATTATGAGAAAGATGCAAGCCGAGATGATAGACTTGCAAGAGCAACTCCAAGTAGCAAGGACCCAAACCGAGATGGCTTTAGAGCGTTGCGATGTGTTACAAATGCAAATTGCTCAGAACGCAGCCGAACCTGAGGCAGAGCCTGAGGCCGAGCCTGAGGCAGAGCCTGAAGAGGAACCTGAAGAAGATCCTGAAGAGGAGCTTGAGGAGGATCCTGAGGAAGATCCCGAGTTGGAACCCGAAGAAGATCCTGAAGAGGAGGAACCTGAAGAAGATCCTGAAGAGGAGCCTGAGGAGGATCCTGAGAAAGATCCCGAGGAGGAACCTGAAGAAGAACCGGAGGAAGAACCGGCTGAGGAGGAGGCACACTCAGAGGTGTCCTCAGATGATGACATCTAGTGATGATGACACCTAGATGCAGGGGTTGTCTCCATCCGAACTATTATTTTCTATGATTTTAAGGATTGATTGGAAATACTTTGTAACGAATACAATGGTTTTAATCATGAATTTTTATTTAGATTAATATATGGTTGTGATGTGATGTTGTTTCTTATGTCTTTCTTACCTATCTTTTTATTGCGTGTATGGTGTGTTGTATATGAAAGAAAAATTCATGTTTAACATTTTATACTGTGATTCTAGGAAATGGCTGGAAGAAACGCTGGACACGGACGTGGTAACATCAACTTGACTGCAGCTGAACTCCAAACTCTGCTGAACGACCATGCAGCGGCCGCTCTAGCCGCACACGTTCAGAATCAAGCTGGAGGTCCAAGTGGAACGTGTACCTTCAAGAATTACCTTGACTGCAAGCCCAGTTCGTTTAAGGGCACAGAGGGAGCTATAGGCTTCCTGCGTTGGGCTGAGAAGGCCGAGTCGGCATTTGAGATGTGTAATTGTCCCCCTACCAGTAGGGTCAAATTTGCTGCCGGAACACTGAAGGATTCTGCCCTCACTTGGTGGAATTCGAACGTGCAGATCCTTGGATTGGAACTGGCTAACGCTATGAACTGGGAGGAGTTCAAGAACATGATGCGAGAGGAGTACTGTCCGAGAGAAGAGATTTCAAAGTTGGAGTCAGAATTTTGGTCGCTGAAGATGGTGGGCTCAGAAATCGAAGCCTACACTACTCGTTCTCACGAGTTAGCGGTGATGTGTCCGCGGATGGTAGATCCGCCGAGTAAGAGGATTGAAATGTATATTGATGGGTTAGCACCGCAAATTTAGGGCATGGTGACGTCTTCCAGACCAGCCACGATTCAACAAGCGATCCGTTTAGCTCACAAACTGACGGATCAAGCTGTGACCCAAGGTGCGTTAGCACCTAGGGGTTCAACCTCGAAAGCCCGTGACAACCCGAGTAATGACAACAACAGCAACAGCAACCCGAGCAGCGGAAAGAGAGAGTTTGACAACACTAGATCCTCATCCTCGAACCTCCCACAGCAACAACACTACCGTAAGCCCCGAATTCACTCGGAGCTTTAACAATCAGAGTCACAACAACAATAACAACGGTAGCGGGCAGGGTTCGAGCGGATATGCTGGGAAATATCCGAAGTGCAATAGGTGCAACTATCATCATGTTGGCCCGTGTGACCGTGTCAGGTGTCAGAGATGCGGAAAGATGGGTCACCAGGCGAAGGAATGTAGAGGAGACCTTGCGGAAAAGGGTGCTCCTAAACCACCTATGACGACGAAGGGATGTTTCGAATGTGGGCAGGAAGGTCATTTCAGGAAAGATTGTCCCAAGCTGAAACAGAACGACAACAATGGAGGTAATGGAAATGGCAGTAATGGTGGAAGCAATGGCAAATGAAGAGCTTTTGTAATTGGGTCGGGTCAAGCCCGCAATGATCCGTACGTAGTGACTGGTAAGTTCCCTGTGAACGATTGTTTTGCTTCTGTATTGTTTGACGCTGGAGCTGATAGGAGTTTTGTGTCGAAAGCCTTTAGCCAACTCTTAGACTTAACTCCAACTCCGTTAGATGCTAAGTTTTTTGTTGAATTAGCTGACGGTAAGACTATAGTAACGACGCATGTACTTGCGGGATGTAAGTTAAAACTGTCAGGTCATGTCTTTGATATCGACCTTATTCCTTTTACGCTTAGTAGTTTCGATGTCGTTGTCGGCATGGACTGGTTGTCCGAGAACCGAGCGGAGATTATATGTCACGACAAGATAGTCCACATTACTACCCCCCTTCCGGCGAGATCATTTCGGTCCGAGGCGAGAGAAGCGGCACGACCACCAGCGTCATTACCCTCATGAAGGCGCAGAAGTACCTACGAAAGGGTCATCCGGCAATTTTGGCGCAGATTGTTGAGAAACCCGCGGAGGAGAAGCGAATTGAAGATATACCGATTGTGCGAGATTTTCCGGAAGTTTTCCCGGAGGATTTGCCCGGACTCCCTCCTGTACGACAAGTCGAATTCCAAATCGAGTTGACCCCCGGTGCAGCACCCATAGCACGAGCCCCGTATCGGCTCGCACCGGCGGAGCTTCAGGAGTTGTCCACTCAGTTGCAGGATTTATTGGATAAAGGTTTTATCCGACCTAGCTCATCACCATGGGGAGCCCCTGTCTTGTTTGTCCGAAGAAGGACGGGACTTTCCGCATGTGTATCGACTACCGGGAGTTGAACAAGGTGACGGTCAAGAACCGTTATCCTTTACCCCGAATTGATGATTTGTTTGACCAGCTTCAAGGATCGAGTTACTACTCGAAGATCGATCTGCGATCTGGTTACCATCAGCTTAGAGTGCGCGAAGAAGATATCTCAAAGACGGCTTTCAGAACACGGTATGGTCACTACGAGTTTTCGGTTATGCCTTTTGGACTAACCAACGCACCAGCCGTATTTATGGATCTCATGAATCGAGTATGCAAGGCGTACCTCGACAAGTTTGTGATTGTTTTCATTGATGATATTCTCGTCTACTCCAAGAACGAAGCTGACCATGAAGAACACTTAAGGGTAATTCTGGAATTATTGAAGAAGGAACAACTGTATGCTAAACTCTCGAAATGTGAGTTTTGGATTCGCGAGGTTCACTTTTTAGGACATGTGATCAACGAGAATGGTATCCATGTCGATCCCGGTAAGGTAGAGGCCATCAAAAACTGGGAAGCACCTAAGACTCCGACTGAGGTGCGGCAATTCCTAGGACTGGCCGGCTACTACCGACGTTTCATCGAGGGATTTTCAAAGATTGCTCAACCCCTCACCGCTTTGACTCACAAAGGCACTAAGTACAATTGGGGTGACGCGCAAGAATCCGCTTTTCAACTGTTGAAAACCAAACTCTGTAGCGCCCTTATCCTAGCCCTCCCCGAGGGAACGGAAAATTTTGAGGTACACTGTGACGCATCGATACAAGGTCTCGGTTGTGTGCTGATGCAACTCGAGAAGGTTATAGCTTATGCCTCTCGACAACTACGGGTTCACGAGAAGAACTACACGACCCATGATTTGGAACTCGGAGCTGTGGTGTTTGCCCTTAAGATATGGAGGCATTACTTGTACGGTACCAAGTTTACCATTTACACCGACCACAAGAGTCTCCAGCATATCTACGATCAGAAGGAGCTGAACATGCGACAGCGTCGTTGGGTCAAGTTGCTTAAGGATTATGATTGTGCCATCAAGTATCACCCTGGCAAGGCCAATGTAGTGGCCGACGCCCTCAGCAGAAAAGAAACAGATAAACCCAGACAAGTGCGAACATTGCAACTCACGATTCATGCCAACTTACCTGACCAGATTCGCGATGCGCAACACGAAGCTTTGAAAGATGATAATCTCCATCGGAACTCATGCGGGGCATGAACAAGCAACTTGAAACCAGATCGGACGGGGTCCGATATTTTGAGAACCGGATTTGGGTTCCACGGTTCGGAGAGTTGAGAACTCTGGTGATGGACGAAGCCCACAAGTCCCGATATTCTATCCACCCTGGCTCAGATAAAATGTACCATGACTTAAAGGCACTTTACTGGTGGCCGAACATGAAAGCTGACAATGCCACCTACGTGAGCAAATGCTTGACTTGTGCCAGAGTCAAAATAGAATAACAAAAACCATCTTGTCTACTACAACAACCGGAACTTCCAATGTGGAAATGGGAACACATTTCAATGGATTTTATCATGGGTTTACCTAAGACACCGACGGGATGCGATACCATCTGGGTGATCGTTGACCGGTTGACTAAGTCTGCACACTTCTTAGCGATTAAAGAATCGGACAAAATGGAAAGACTGACTCGTGTTTACATGAAAGAAGTGGTGTCTAGACACGGAGTGCCTGTCTCAATCATTTCTGATCGAGATTCTCGTTTCACTTCGCACTTTTGGAAGTCGCTGCAAAGCGCACTAGGCACCCGTCTTGATATGAGCACAGCATACCATCCTCAGACGGATGGGCAATGTGAACGAACTATTCAGACCCTGGAAGATATGTTGCGTGCATGCGTGTTGGATTTCGGAAAAAGTTGGGAACCTCACTTACCTTTGGTAGAGTTTTCGTATAATAACAGCTACCACACAAGTATTAAAGCAGCGCCGTTTGAAGCGCTGTACGGACGGAAGTGTCGATCACCACTCTGATGGGCAGAGGTGGGTGACAGCCAAATCACTGGTCCAGAACTGGTACTCGAAACTTCGGAAAAGATTGTTCAAATCCGAAATCGCATGGCAGCAGCACGAGATCGCCAAAAGAGTTACGCCGACAAGTGCCGAAAACATCTTGAATTTCAAGTGAACGATCGAGTGTTACTCAAAGTCTCACCTTGGAAAGGTGTGGTTCGCTTTGGTAAGCAAAACAAACTCAACCCACGATATGTTGGTCCCTATCGAATAACTGAGCGCATTGGTCCGGTGGCGTACCGACTGGACCTACCAACGGAACTCAGTGGCGTACACAATGTATTCCACGTATCCAATTTGAAGAAATGCTTATCCGATGAAACTCAAGTAGTCCCTTTGGATGAACTGCAAGTTGATGAACAGTTACGTTTCATTGAGGAACCAGTCGAGGTTTTGGATTGGGAAACCAAAACACTCAAGCACAGCAAAATTCCAATCGTTAAGGTTCGTTGGAACTCGAGACGTATACCGGAGTTCACGTGGGAACGCGAGGATCAAATGATGAAAAAGTATCCTCACCTTTTTGAAGGGCTAACCAAACACAGAAAACCGCGAAACCCGGCAAACCGTCAGAAATCACCGGAGGTATGAATTAAATTTCGGGACGAAATTTCTTTCTACTAGGGGATGATATGACAAACTGAAAATTTTTCTTACTTTTTCAGACACTCATCACGACTTGACTCAAATTTTCGGGACGAAAATTCTTTAACATGGGAATGATGTGACAATCGTCAATTTCAGGTTAACTCCGTTAACTCAACTCCGTCAATTCAAACTTAAGATCACTGAATCTATAACGCACACTTCATTACATTTAAACTAGGGTTTAAATGACGCTTAACACTTACTACATGTGTAGTCTTTCGGGAATTGCACCGAAACGCAAACGAGTTGACGCAAACGATTGGTGATTAAACAAAAAACGTCAAAACAGTAATTATGTGATAATTATGTGTTAGACTTATGTGTTGTGTGATAACATCATTATAAATACTAACTCAAGATGTAAACAAGTTAGTTTAAGCTAGATAAGTGATACTTAGAAGTGGAGGGGCCAAAGTGTAACATAGTATTTATAATTA
>NW_027503076.1:0-37481 GCF_021521415.1 Bidens hawaiensis | reverse complement strand
AACAGCAGCTGGCCACTCAAACACATCCTCAAAACACCTCGTAAATAAACAAATATAACAACTATTTTATCAGCATCATCTGACAATTAGTTGTCCATCAATGCATCTGCAACAACTCAACTCAGTACTATAGCAACTCGATATTACAGTAGCAACTCGGGAACAGTAACACGACCCACTGGAGCAACCCAACTTTTCAAAATAACTGTTCCCCAAAATGATCTTGAATAACATAGTCGATTTCCCCCAAATCATAAACATACGAACGCTAAAATATTTGGATCCGAAATTAAACATTCGTAGCTTGATTCCGAGCAATGAAAATCATTCAAAGAATCTCGAAATTATCACTCAAATACCAATTTATCACCAATTTCATCAAACATGCATATAAACGTGATTATCACTCGAAATTATCACTCGAATACCAATTTCATCAATTTCACCAATTTATCTAGATCCTAAAATATAGACGAGTTCAACCTAAAACAAACCAATAAATATATTTTTGAGTGGGATTTGACATATAAACGTGAAATCAATGTTGAATCTCCAAGCTAATCAATATTCATCCAAATACTTGCAAAAACCAACAAAAAATTCAACGAACTTCATGTTTAACGTCCATGGCAGATTCAAGAGCAAATTAAATCAAATTTAGCGGTTAGTCTGAACATTAGGTAACCCGCCTGTGATACCAATTAAAAAAACCCGAGCCCCGATGCGGAAGCATGGATAATCGTTACTATTATAAACGGTTGAGCTCAGATCTGGGTTAGGATTGAATCACACTCGTATTCACTCTTGAATGATATCTGGACGGATGAGATGTATTGGGAGAGACCCTGATTCGATTAACAATAATCAATAAAATAGGATGAACACATATATGTAATCGAAACACAAACAAGATAGAAATGGTAGTATGATATCATTAGTCAAATGATTCTTATAAAGATGAACCACTCATACATACATTCATACATACACAAGAAATATCATCAACCTCCTGGGAGCTCATCCCGGGGAAGAGACTCTCTCATAGGGATAAAACCCTAGATCTCAATCAATACACAATACACTCAATGCTAGAAAATTGAAAAAAAACATTTATTTATACTAGTCTAGCATGACTTGGTCTTTAAGCCATCCACCCTTGGTTGAGACCGAACAATATATTTTTCACCCACATATTAATTCAATGTGTCGGTCTAAAATATAAGACCCAACATAATCCTATCATTGAAGAGCCCAAATACTTCAATGTTGAAACTCCGAGAGTTAATGTAGCAAGTCAAGCATCTGGCAGCCAATCTGGATAACAAAAACTTAATGTTCAAATGATTGATGATGGTGATTCTATTTCTATGGCCGATGGACATGCTCCATATGTTTGTAGCAGCTAAACTCAAGGGAGTGAATATCAAGCTTTTTTTTTCAATGTTTAAAGAATCTTACAATGCATATGTGGCCAAGAACTTGATTCACACAAGTTTTGTGCAAGAAGAACTGAAACAGATTGATGCATACGAATTAAAGGATATGGATATAAAATGGCTAGCAGCCATGTTGGCTTTGAGAAGCAAAAGGTTGTATAACAGGACGTTGAGATCTACATTCTCTTGTCCAAACGATTGGATTGGATTTGATATATCCAACGCAATATGCTACAATTGTCAACAACCTGGTCATTTTTCAAGAGAATGCAAACAACAACGACAGTTCCCAAACAACAACAACAACTACCATCCTCAAAGAAATCAGTTTCAACATCAGAATCAAGGTCAAGGTTAACAATAGAGTCAGTTTTAAAATAACAACATTCGAATAAACCAGAATAATCAGAAAATCATTCCCCAACAACACAAACATTACAAAAGAAATCAACATAATCCACCTTAAGGCCCTGCAAACCATAATAGAACCAATGCACCACAACAAAGAAACCAAGGAAATATTGTTGTAGCTCAACAATCTCAAGATGTGTTGTTTAATTGGAGTAATCATGCAGAAGAAATTGATGTCACACCCCAACCTAAGGAACAAATGTCGGGGCGTGAGTTGATGGCTCACAGCTCTCAAGGTACTATCATGCAATGTTTGTAATGATAATATCAATTAGTCAATTTAAAAAATTTAACAAAGTTCAAATAGACAAATTACAAAATTTCCATAAATAAAACAAATATAATAAAATCTAAATTTAAATGTTGTATCTTCTTCTCGAGCATGCAACCATAAGTTTTCTTCAAAATGAGCTTGGGAATCACATCAAACGTTGACCTGCATATGCGTTAAAAATACAAATGGGTTTTGCCAACAATATGTTGAGTGAGTATATCACCAGATTTCATGATTATATAATAATATATAAAAGAGCAAAATGTTTTAAGTGAGATAAGCAATTTAACCAATGAGCAAGTAAATAATGTTGTCGGTAAGCTTGATGTCAGATGAACTGAACAATGGCTAACACGACGGGCATATGATCATACTCGACTGACTCCGACATGTATTCAAGTAAAACATATAAGCATATAACACGTTAGGTATAAACTGTTAAACACACACGATTAACAATTGTAAGTTGTGTAATATATAGTAATAAAATAAGTAGAACGCATATGTCCCCAAACGGGTTAAAAATGAGTTAAAAGGGGGAGTGAGATACTCACATAACAGACGAGAAAACGGGTATAACAGTATAATAAAAATGAAGACGACAATTCAAGTCTTGACGGTAAAGCCTAATAAAAGATTCAACGCGGAAACAAATATAAGGAATTGACGGATATAATAGAGTTTGACTATCACTTATAATTTTGTTAAAAATATATAATACCTAGTCTTATTACTTTATAGATCTTTTAAACCTTTACATCTATTTTGATTAGTATATTTAATATTATAATTAATATTATTAATTTAAGATATATGTTTATATAACATATATGTGTATAAAAAATTAGTTAAATACATATATATAACATACATATCCATGGTATAAAAAGTAAATTTTAAATCATATATATATAACAAAACATTATTTATAAACACGATAAAATATTTAGATCTAAACAAGTTATATATATATATATATATTTATATATGCACGCATATATAAGATTTTTAGTGAAAATATGGAAAAACACGTGTAACATTGTCGGTATTCATAAAAATACTGTTTATTTATTATATTTATAATATCTAGTTTATCTAAAATAATTAGAAAGATTTATAACATATGATTTAAATAATCTACAAAAAAAATAAAATGCAAAAATGGGTTAGTGGGGGATCGAACCCGCGTCCCCAACCACCCAAGCCTTAAGGTTATTACACCAGCCAATTGAGATGGCAAGTAATTTGTTATAAACATGAAAATGATTAAATATAAACAGATCAGAAATAAATCCCAATTTGATTATGAACCCTAAAACTCACAATCGATCAATTCGTTTAATGTTAACATATTATATGTTAGGGATTTTGCTAATTTAACAGCGTCGACCAATAATCATCTATTAATTACCCCGTACGATGCAGAATATGGGGTTAATTGCTCGAACAGTTGCCGTCAAGGTACGATGATGAACGGACTATAAACATTAATGAATATTAAATTTATTTGAGGGCTAAGGACGGCGATATTTGGAGAATATGATATACAAGTTTAATTGGATTTATATAACAGTTATACGTATAACGACATAGGGTTAGGGTCGGCTCATGATAATATAATTTACAGATTTGTTTTTATCAAATTAGCATAATATTGATGTCGGTTTGGCCAATTATAAAAGGTATAGCGTAAGACTTGATTAAACTTCCAAGTTGATAGCGAGAATTGTGGCTCAAGTTGATAAACGAGTTGTGGGATTGCAATATGGGTCGGGTTAGACCGATGTGTAAATGGGTCACAGATGAATATATTAATAATGTATATAAATTTGCATTTCAGTCCCTGAAGAAAGTAGATGGAAACATTTTCAGGTAAAATCTTAGTTAAGGGTTAGATTTATCATATTTTGCAAGTTATAAATATATATATTATATAACTAATTAAATAATAATTGTTAATTTATTCAATAAACACGATAAAAACAACCCGAACGTCAAAACGGGTCAACTATTTAATATAAATTATAAATTTGAAAAAAAACCCGAGTTGTTACAATTGAAAAGGCCAATGTAGCTTTCATGGCTAAAATCAATGAACAAGTTGAATCTTCAACAACTCAGTTACATTCCAATCACTTAATCTCTTATTTAGTTTATACGAATGACTTATTGAGAAAGGAGGTTGGTCAATTTGTGACCCTCGTCAATTTCAGGTTAACTCCGTTAACCCGAACTCCGTTATTTCAAACTCAAGATCACATGAACCATGTCATTCCAGTTAACACATTTCTAATTGCATTTAAATAGAGTTTAAATCAAATGTGACAATCATTATACAAATAGTCTTTCAGAGTTTCACCGAACCATACATGAGTCGACTCAAACCGTTGGTGAACAAACAATAATTAATATAAACAAGTACTCAGTATTAATACGTGTTATGTTTATATGACTACGTACTTGCTTGTGTAACATTATATCATGGAGGAAATAAACTAGTTGTGCTATAGATTAAGCTAACTAGAAGTTTAGGGTGAAATTTTTAACGTGTAATATAATTAATAATATATAAACAACTTATTAACCAAACCCTAATCCCCCCTCCTTGCGATCGGCAGCCTCCCCCCCCCTCTCTTTGATCGACCGAAACCACACACACACATACATACAAACATTTTACAAGCTTGTTTGAAGGTCCAAGGTGCTAACTAGGTAAATTAAACACTCTATCTAGTCTACTCTATTGATTTTTTGCATCATTACACATATTAATTAAGAACCTTAAATCTTAAAGTTAATGATTATTGATGAGTTAGGGTTTATTGGTGTGTTTGTTGATGAACACTAGTGAATTGATGACTTGTTGTATTGTTATTGATTGTTAATTGCATGTTTCTTTGAAATTGAATCTATGAGTAAACCCTAATGTACATGAAAAGTGTAATTGAGATTCATGGTTGATGGATTATGGGTCTAGAGGATTGTATGCATTATTAATTGTTCATAGGTTATTATTTTGTTGAAGTTTGGTGAAAACTGGTGCTAGACAGAATCATAGATGTGTGTTAAAACGTCTGTAACTTGATGTTAATGATATTATTTGAAGGGATAATCGACTCTATGATGTAGTCAGTCGAGTCTAGTTTCTAAAAAATCCAAGTTTATAGTTTTTGGACGTGTGAAAGTAACTTTTTATTAATTCACAAATTAGTTGTGCAGTTCTGATTCGGGAAGTCTTCTTATAGGCTGATTTGTTAATATCATATCTCACAAAAGACAAGACCAATTGAGTTAATTCCACATCTGGAAGTTAATAATTTGAGTATGGAAGCTAACCTTATTGGCCTTGCATTAATTGGATTCACCATGTAACGGAACTGGTCAAGAACTTTTTGTTGTGCATGATGATGACTGCTGTGTACCTACTCTATTGTTTTGATTCTTGTGATAAAACCGTGTATGCTAAAAATATAATAAAAATATTTTTAGAAACCTAACTCACGTATGCTTCTGTGGTAAATTTTGGTGATTTTATTTACATGTTATGAATAGTGAAAAAGAGTAATCTTGACATGTTAAATTCTGTCTCGGAAACTTAGCAGCTGAATTCTTCATTAAAATGTGAAAAGTGATTGTTTGATCGATGTTTGAATTGTGTTTGACATATATGCTGTAACATCATACTTTTAGTTATAATAACAAAATAAATTTCGTCTATTTTATAGTGGTCGTTATCGGTTTAGGTAACCAGAAAATGAGTTGGGCTAGTGTTGGGTTAAATGGATATGAGTTATGGACTTGGGTATAAAAGAAGGAAGGAAAGACTATGGGCTTAAGCCCATGATCCCTAAATATATAAACCATAATCACCATTAAATCCCTCATTTTACACATATCCCTTACACCTCCCAAAAACACACACTTAAGCTCTCTCTCTCTCTCTCTCTCTCTCTCTTGTGTCTCTCTAGCCGAAATCAAGAAGGAAACCAATCCCGATCAAAGGTATGATAATATGATATTGTACGAGCTTAAAACAATTAGATATAAACACGGAACTACGAGCCGACACCGTTAAACCGTTACATCATGATATCAAGGTGGAATCGAGTATTAACCGAACCTAAGATGAGCTTAGGGATCACCCTAGCTTAGATCTGGATCGAACGGGACAAAAAACGGTGAAAAACGAGTTAAAACTCGTTTTTTTCGGCGAATCCGCGGTTTTCCGGACACGGCGCCGGAAAAGGGGAATACGAGGTAAGAATGTCAGGGAATGTTCTGACATTCCCTAACCTAACCCTAGTTCGCTATGGGAACCTAACGAATTAAAAGGTGATTCGTTAGTTGATTCGTATAAGGGAGCATAACGAACTAGCTCTAGTTCGTGTCTGATTCGTTAAGGGAAAGGGTAACGAATTACCCTTGATTCGTGATAGTTTGTTCGTTAAAAGAAATAACGAATTAGAAAGTCCAATTCGCTACTTGGACCAGTTCGCTATATGGACTGATTCGTTAAGAAGTCCAGTTCGTTACAGGGTTCAATTCGTTATAGGAACCAGTTCACTAAGATAAGCCAATTCGTTATGAACCAGTTCGAATTAGAAGTTTAACGGAATGAAAATAACAGTCCCTGGACTTAGAAAAGAATGATTTAATTACAAAGAAGCCCTTGAACTTTAAGTAGAAAATTATTTAATGATTCAAAATCCTAATGGAAAATGTGTTAAGACAGTTAATGAAAATAAAATTTTTCCATGCTAACCTGGCAGCTTAACCCCAGCCAGGGGCTCTGCCCCTTGGACCCCGCTAGGGTCCGCCGCACCTAGAACCCCGCTGCCAGGGGCGCTGCCCCCGGACACCCGCTCGTTGACAGTAATAATTAAACTAGAAAGACGATATGTGTAGTGATAGATTATTGATACATATAATTATTATACAGTTAGTCGTGCACAGCTCAAGAAGGTAATAACCGTAAACGGTGAACGCAACCGCATTGAGGTGAGTTTATAGCCCCACTTCCTTGTTATGTTTTCGGTGTTGTGTGCATACTCGATGTGATAGTCAATACAATTACCTTAGGTGGTAAGTGTATGCCTTGTATGATTTATGTATGACAATTGCTTGACGGTGCATGAACGATCTTCGGATATTGCATGTGTCGTCAAGTGTTATTTAAAGGTATGATTGATATGTATGATGTATGAATGACGTATATATGAATATGTATGATGTATGAACAATGTATGTATGAAATGTTGATGGTACTTGAACGCTCTTCGGAGATTGCACATATTGTTAATGATAGTATGTAAATGACAGGTATGTTATAGTAGCACGAATGTAGTGAACCGTCCCTAAAATGTCGGCGAATGAAGGGAACCGACCCTAATAGTATCGGCGAATGTAGGGGACCGACCCTAATAATATCGGCGAAGGTTATAGGACAAAATGCTCTTTAAAACGTATATGTATGAATGAAAGTATGTAAGTAAGTACGAAAGTAAGAATGGAAGTACGTATGTAAGTAAGTGTGTAAGAAGATATGAAGGAATGTACCTCCGGGTGCATATGCTAGTATGTGAATGTTTTGTATGTCATCTGATTAACTAGAACTCCCTCAGTGTAACTGACTTTTAGTATGCACGCAGGTGAGTAGAATGAGGCAACTTGCTTGAGGGGAAGCACATGGCATGGATTTAAAGACACTGGCATCTCAATGAAGTGTTATGTTATGATGTTTTAAAAGACAATGTTTTATGTTTAAACAATTTGAATGACCATTAAGACAAGAAAGGATGGTTTATGTAATCTAATGATTTGAATGTTTTAATATTCCGCAAAAGTTTTTATTAACTCTGATATTATGAACTGCGTTTATGAGTAAATCCAACGTTAAAGTGAGGCACCAGTAGCGGGCCTTAAAAGTTGGTATCAGAGCAAAGTTTGAGAGATTTAAGAATCCTACATGCTTAGACTCGAACAGAGAATGAGATTAAAGTAAGAAAAGAAAGAAGATGCCAGTACGAGAATGCCATGTGTCACTCAACCAAGCTAAGTAAAGGTAAAGTATGTGATTAAATTCACATGTAAAGTAGAATGATAAATAAATGTTTGCGTAGTAGCTAAATAAAGAATGCATGAATGCTAGCTTACTTGATAGGGATAGGGTATGTGATTATATGAATTGTTTGATTGTCTAATTGTTATAAATAGAAATAGCACAAATAGACTTATAAGAGGAAGTATATAGGACACAGAAGGTAACGTGATCAGCTAATCACAGCTGGCCACTGTTATTACCTGTTAGCCTTACTATCCTTGTACTAAATGGTTCCTTAAGTGATGACGTTTGTGTTTTCTTATAGAATACGAATGGCTGGAGCTAAGAAAGCACCTGGAAAAGGAGGGCGTACAGGAAGTCGTGTCAGGCCACGTGTTTCCCGAGAGCCGTCAGTAGAGGCCGCTACTAACAATGAAGGCGAAGGAAGTGCAGCCGGTGGGAATCCGAGTAACAACGAAGGGTATCAACTTGACCCTGCCGTTCAAGTTGCCATTGCTCAGGCGGTAGCATCCGCTGCGAAGAACTGGAACCCTGAAAAGTCTGCTGAGAAGTCAGGGGAAAAGAGTAAGAAGGATGATGAGGAGGAGAAGGAGGAATCAAGTGTGGTTAAGTCGGTAAAGGTTGATGATAGGAAAAGGGACTGTGGTGGATGCAACTATATGTCTTTCAAAGGCTGTGATCCACCAAAGCTAACTGGCTTGGAAGACGCAATCGCTACTCTCCAATGGGTAACTGCGATGGACAAAATTATCCGAATTAGGGAATGCCGTCACGACCAAGCTGTGGGGTATGCTACCCAATCATTCGGTGAGGAGGCGATGTACTGGTGGGAGACAGTTGAGCAAAGGAAGAGTCGAGAAGAGGTCAAGGCCTTGAGATGGGACGATCTGAAGGAGTTAGTGACGAAACGATTCTGTGCTGATGCAGAGGTAGAGAAGGTTGAGTTGAAGTTCTTGAGTCTGAAGGCGGGTAAGATGACGCACCGAGAATACCGCACTGAATTCAACCTTCTGTCAAGGTTGGTGCCAGACATGGTGAACACCAAGGCCAAGCGGATCAAATGCTACCTCAGGGGACTTCCACTTCGTGTCTTGGTCAAGGCTGGTAGAACAGGTACATTTGATTCTGCTGTGGGGCTCGCAGAAACGATTTATGAGGACTTTACAGATGAGGTGGCAATGGATGAGAAGGAGAAGAAGTGTGTCGCGCCTGCCAAACGACCTGGTATTCAGATGTGGAACCCCAAGAACAAGCAACCGATAGTGTGGGAGAAAAGGTCATGTAGGACGTGCGGAAAGATGCATGCTGGAGAGTGCAAGTGGGGCACTGGGTCTGAGGTGTGCCGCAAGTGTGGGAAGTCCCATGGTGGGGAGTGTATATCAGGGTCAAATGCCTGCTACAAATGTAGTAAGATGGGTCACTATGCTCAAGATTGCTATGCGAAGCCCGCATGTTATAAGTGCGGACAAACAGGTCACTTGGCGAGGACTTGTACGAGTGGTGAAGCTGGAGGGGGTGAGAAGAAAGATGCTGATCAAGCGAGGCCGAGAACTAGAGCCTACATGCTGACCCAGGAACAAGCTAGGCAGATTCCTGATATTGTGACGGGTACGTTCTTAGTAAACGGTATTTTTGCTTCATTATTATTTGATTCGTGTGCGAATAGAAGTTTTGTAGCTACGGAATTTAGTAAACTAGCTAAAATGAAAAGTTGCCGAGTGTTTGAAACCTTCATAGTAGAAACCGCTAGTGACACCTCGGTGAAAATAACAAAAATGGTTAAGGACTGTAAGATAGAATTAGAAGGACATGAGTTCTCTGTTAACTTGTATGTCATGACCTTAGGAGGGTTCGATGTAGTTTTGGGAATGGATTGGTTGTCCGAGTATGAAGCTCAGATAGTATGTAAGAGTAGGATAATAAAGCTAAAGTCCTTGGATGGCAGTGCGGTGACGGTTTATGGTGATAAGGAATGTTCAGGGCTTAACATCATTTTTCGATGATAAAAGCTGAAGGGTTATTAAGACGAGGGTGTGGTGCCTACCTAGCGTATGTTGTCAACACTACGGCCGAGACAAAAGAAATGAAAGATGTTCCTATAGTGCACGATTACCCAGAAGTATTCCCTAAGGATCTTCCGGGGTTGCCAACGGAACGTGAGATAGAATTCCAGATAGACTAAGTACCAGGAGTCCAGTCCGTCGGGAAAGCGCCTAACCATCTAGCGTCGTCTGATATGAAAGAATTGATGTCCCAACTGCAAGAACTCCTCGACAAAGGTATCATAAGACCAAGTGTTTCTCCTTGGGTCGCGCCAGTGTTGATCGTGAAGAAGAAAGATGGAAGTATGAGAATGTGCATAGACTATCGCGAGTTGAGCAAGCTTACGGTAAAGAATAGATATCCTTTGCCAAGGATTGACGATCTGCTTGACCAACTACAAGGGTCAAGTTGGTTCTCAAGAATAAGATCTCAGATCAGGCTATCATCAGTTGAAAGTGAAAGAGGCAGGAATCCCTAAAACAGCGTTACGGACACGGTATGGACACTACGAGTTCCTCGTGATGTCATTCGGTCTAACGAATGCTCCCGCAGCATTTATGGATATGATGAATAGGGTGTGTCGGCCAATGTTGGATAAATCAGTTATTGTCTTCATCCACGATATATTGATTTATTCCAAAAGTGAGTCTGATCATGCTGAGCATCTGCGAGAAGTATTGGAGACTCTCAAGAAAGAGAAGTTGTATGCTAAGTTTTTGAAATGCACATTTTGGTTGCGAGAAGTGCAATTTCTAGGTCACGTGATTAATCCTGAAGGGATTACCGTGGACCCAGCTAAGATTGAAGCGATAACTAATTGAAAAACTCCTCAGAATCCGACTGACATACGAAGCTTCCTAGGGTCTGCCGGCTACTATAGGAGATTCATCGAAGGTTTCTCCAAGATAGCTGCACCGTTGACCGGTATGACCCGAAAGTCGATTGTATTCAGTTGGGGTAAGTTTCAAGAAGAGGATTTTCAGGAATTTAAGAAGAGACTCACGCAAGCTCCAATCCTTGCTTTACCCGATGGTGACGAGGATTTGGTTGTTTGTACAGATGCTTCGCATCGTGGGTTAGGTTGCGTGTTGATGCAATGAGGAAAGGTGATAGCTTACGCGTCTAGACAGTTAAAAGTCCATGAGAGTACTTATCCGACGAATGATTTGGAGCTAGCAGCAGTAGTGCATACTCTCAAGATATGGAGACACTATATGTATGGTACTAAGTGTACCATTTACACAGATCATAAGAGTTTAAAGTACTTCTTCGAGCAGAAAGAGCTGAACATGAGACAGAGAAGATGGTTAGAACTAATAGAGGATTACGACTGCGACATTAAGTACTACCCTGGAAAAGCTAATGTGGTCGCCGATGCGCTAAGCCGTAAGAACGAGGAAGTCCTTGCAATAGTGAAATCATACCAGTTGATTATGAATTCATGTCTTTTTGAAGAAATTATCAAATTGCAGTAAGAGGTACCGGTAGATGAAGGGCTAGTGAAGAAAGAAAGGATTTTCGGTCAGCAAGACGAGTTGATGGAAAACACGCATGGCATTAAGGCTAGGTTTGACCGCATGTGGATTCCACGCCATGGAGATCTTAGAGGTCGAATCTTATATGAAGCTCATAAGTCAAGATATTCGATTCATCCAGGAACTACGAAGACGTAACAAGATTTGAAAAGAGACTATTGGTGGCCAGGAATGAAGAATGGTGTAGTAAATTATGTCAGTAAGTGCTTAACTTATTTACAAGTTAAGCCGAACATCGGAAGCCTTATGGAAAGATTCAACCCTTGGAGATTCCTGAATGGAAATGGGAACACATCACCATGGATTTCATCACTAAGCTACCTCGTACAGCTAAGCATCATGATACCATCTGGGTGATTGTGGACCGTTTGACCAATAGTGCTCACTTTCGGCCTATACGAGAGGCTATCTCGTCAGAAACGTTGGCAAGCTTGTTCATTAAGGAGGTTGTATCCAAGCATGGAGTACCGTTATCGATCGTGTCTGATAGAGATACTTGTTTTACTTCGAGGTTTTGGAAGAAGTACCATGAAGCCATGGGGACGAGATTGAACATCAGTACGGCGTATCATCCTCAAACAGATGGACAGTCTTAAAGGACGATCCAAACCTTGAGGATATGCTACTTGCTTGTGTTTTAGACTTTGGTGGAAGTTGGGATGATTATCTGCATCTAGCAGAATTCTCCTACAACAACAGCTACCATTCAAGTATTGGTATGCCACCGTTCGAGATGTTGTATGAAAGACGTTGTAGAACTCCAGTATGCTGGGGAGAAATTGGTCAGAAGGTGATGGGAAGCCAAGAGGTTGTGCAAGAAACTCCTTCGAATTTTGATCAGATCAATGCAAGAATGAAAGCTGTTCAAGACATACAGAAGTCGTATGCCGATAAGCGGCGACGACCGATTGAGTTTAACGTTGGTGACAATTTGATGCACAAGGTCTCGCCTTGGAAAGGAATTATTCGCTTTAGGAAGAGAGGAAAATTGAGTCCGAGGTACATTGGACCGTTTAAAATTATGGATCGTGTAGGTGAAGTGGCTTACAAGCGGGAATTGCCTGAAGAGCTAGAAAGAATTCACTCAACCTTCCATGTTTCTCATCTGAGAAAATGTCTAGCTGATGACACGTCGCACGTGCCATTAATGGACATAGAGATTGATGAAAAGTTGAACTACATTGAGCAACCAATCGAGATAGTTGACCGCAAGGAAAAGCAGCTTCGTCGTAAAGTTATTCCATTAGTGAAAGTGATATGGAAGCATCGCAAGGGATTAGATGCTACTTGGGAAGCTGAGGATGAGATGCGCAAGTTTTACCCGAACTTGTTTATGTAATAGTTTGGTTTCGGGGATGAAACCTCTTTAGGGAGGGAAGACTTGTAACATCCTACTTTTGGTTATAATAATAAAATAAATTTCGTCTATTTTATAGTGGGTTTTATCGTTTTAGGTAACTAGAAAATGAGTTGGGCTAGTGTTGGGTTAAATGGACATGGGTTATGGACTTGGGTATGAAAGAAAGAAGGAAAGACCATGGGCATAAGCCCATGATCCCAAAATATATAAACCATAATCACCTTTAAATCCTTCATTTTACACATATCCCTTACACCTCCCAAAAACACACACTTAAGCTCTCTCTCTCTCTCTCTCTAGTATCTCTCTAGCCGAAATCAAGAAAGAAATCGATTCCGATCAAAGGTATGATAGTATGATATTGTATGAGCTTAAAACCGTTCGATATAAACACGAAACGACGATCCGACACCATTAAACCGTTACGTCACGAGATCCGGGAGGAATCGGGTATAAACCGAACCTAAGATGAGCTTAGGGATCACCCTAGCTCAGATCTGGATCGAACGGGACGAAAAACGGGGAAAAACGAGTTAAAACTCGTTTTTCCGGCAAGCCGGAAAAGGGGAATACGAGGTAAGAATGTAAGGGAATGTTCTTACATTCCCTGACCTAACCCTAGTTCGCTATGGAAACCTAACGAATTAAAAGGTGATTCGTTAGTTGATTCGTATAAGGGAGCATAACGAACTAGCTCTAGTTCGTGTCTGATTCATTAAGGGAAAGGGTAACGAATTACCCTTGATTCGTGATAGTTAGTTCGTTAAAAGAAATAACGAATTAGAAAGTCCAATTTGCTACTTGGACCAGTTCGGTATATGGACTGATTCGTTAAGAAGTCCAGTTCGTTAAAGGGTTCAATTCGTTATAGGAACCAGTTCACTAAGATAAGCCAATTCGTTATGAACCAGTAACGAATTAGAAGTTTAACGGAATGACAATAACAGTCCCTGGACTTAGAAAAGAATGATTTAATTACAAAGAAGCCCTTGGACTTTCAGTAGCAAATTATTTAATGATTCAAAATCCTAATGGAAAATGTTTTAAGACAGTTAATGAAAATAAAATTTCTCCGAGCTAACCTGGCAGCTTAACCCCAGCCAGGGGCTCTGCCCCTTGGACCCCGCTTGGGGTGCCACCCCTAGAACCCCGATGCCAGTGGCTCTGCCTCCGGACCCCCGCTCGTTGAGGGTAATAATTAAACTAGAAAGACGATATGTGTAGTGATAGTTTATTGATACGTATAATTAATATACAGTTAGTCGTGCACAACTCAAGAAGGGAATAACCATAAATGGTGAACGCAACCGCATTGAGGTGAGTTTCTAGCCCCACTTCCTTGTTATGTTTTCGGGGCTGTGTGCATACTCAATGTGATAGTCAATACACTTACCTTGGGTGGTAAGTGTATGCCTTGTATGATTTATGTATGACGATTGCTTGACGGTGCGTGAACAATCTTCGGATGTTGCATGTGCCGTCAAGTGTTAGTTAAAGGTATGACTGATATGTATGATGTATGAATGACGTATGTATGAATATGTATGATGTATGAACAATGTATATATGAAATGTTGATGGTACGTGAACGCTCTTCGGAGATTGCACATATTGTCAAGGATAGTATGTAAATAACAGGTATGTTATAGTAGAACGAATGTAGGGAACCGACCCTAATAATGTCGGCGAATGTATGAGACCGACCCTAATAATATCGGCTAACGTAGGGAACCGACCCTAATACTATCGGCGAAGTTTATAGGGCGGAGTGCTCTTTAAAACGTATATGTATGAATGAAAGTATGTAAGTAAGTACGAAAGTAAGAATGAAAGTACGAATGTAAGTCAGTGTGTAAGAAGATATGAAGGTATGTACCTCCGGGTGCATATGCTGGTATGTTAATGTATTGTATGTCGTCTGATTAACTAGAACTCACTCAGCATAGCTGACTTTTAGTATGCACGCAGGTGAGTAGAATGAGGCAACTTGCTTGAGGGGAAGCACATGGCATGGATTTGAAGACACTAGCATCTCAATGAAGTGTTATGTTATGATGTTTTAAAAGACAATGTTTTTTGTTTAAACAATTAAAATGCGCATTAAGACAAGAAAGGATGGTTATGTAATAAATGGTTTGAATGTTTTAATATTCCACGAATGTTTTTATTAACTCTGATATTATGAACTGCGTTTATGAGTAAATCCAACGTTAAAGTGAGGCACGGGTAACGGGGCCTTACATATGCCCTTGTAGTTGATGATTAATTGAAAACATATCGTAATAACATTTAATACCATACTTAATCACACACGTAATTTATCACCAACGTGTTGTAGAGTCGCACTTGTTTCACAAACGTAACAAGAACACACCTCATGCATAACTTTATATGTGTTTAGTCTAGAGACTCACTCAGGGTCCAAAACACTTAGAAATCTTATTTTTGTTTTAGAGAACTAGTGAGTATTTCTTTTACGCACGCTTTTCTCGGACTACGGTAACTTCGCAAACAGTGAGTTTCACGGCCCCTTTTACTCTTTAACGTTTTTATTAGGGGGGGGGGGGATAACCTACTCCAAACACTTTAGATTTTTTTTATTATATATATATATATATATATATATATATATATATATATCACTTGTAAGGTTAAGTGGCAACAAACCAACTAAGTAGCGAGTCAGTGTTGAGTAGTACTACTGGGTTTGACAAACCCCACCCAACTCTAAACTCGAATGTAGTTCGAGTGGCTATAATTTTGTCTAACATATTACCATGGTCGTGGTTGATGAGGAAACCTACCAAGGATCTAGCCGTGTCGATACATCAATTAAGCAATATGAACACGAGATCGATCAATACGTTAAATACTTACTTTATTGATAAATATGGATGAATACATTATCGTGTGAAATAACTTATGGAGAGCATAAACAATAACTTAGATCTAGATCTTTCAATATGTACACACATAATTATGAGCATGAGCAACATATATATAGGCCACATGCTCTAGTTCATTAAGTTGAGTATAATTCGTTATATCTTCATAACGAGTTAGACACCATTCGTTATGCATCCATAACGAATGGGTAATAAATTAACGAACTAGCCCTCATTCGTTATGCTCATAACGAATGGGCTTATACCTTAACGAACTAGTCTAGTCTATAATGAATGGACCCCATTCGCTATACAGTCTATAGCGAATGGGTCATTTTACATTAAATATACATTAAATATAACTTATTCGATTGTTACGGAGACCAAAACCGTGCACTAATAAACACCCCCTTTTCCTTAGCTATCAAATACTTTAATCTTGAATACTTTAACTGCAAATCACCAGTCACAAAACCGTGCACTAACAGACACCCCCTTGACTGATATTTCCGGGCTTGTGCAAACAAACAATCTTTAAATCTTTTCAGCAAACCAACAACTTGTAGCCTCTCATATCAGATCACCCCCTCAAAGGGAGCAACTCTTGGAGATCTTCCTAATCATCCATTGGCGTATGATATGGTTCAATCTTTCAACAATCAGCAGCAAGTCATCAGCTATCCGTCAACAGTGGTAAAGAAAAACATATCTTTACGTTTAACGTAGTCACACATCTTCATGAAAAACCCGATCATTCAACATCTTTCACTTCGGTATTCAGAGTTCCAACCTCCATTAATAAACCCCAAACGATAAAATTAAAAAAAATCCAATGACAAGACTCGTATATTCTTCAATAAGATCAAACCGTGTGAGAATCATCACCCTCAACAGAAGTAATCCCCCATTCACATGTAGCCAACATAGTCAGGATCAAAGTCCCTCAAAAAGAAGTAAACGGACAGATACTCGTATCCTACATAGTCAGGTTTCAATCTTTGCACAAATCAATCACCAATCGAAGAACAATTGCAGTCTTGAACTCAGTCAAGCGTAGCTTTTCAAGAATGAATTACCACCCGAATTGCAGTAAGTTTTCAAGAAACCATGCAAATGTAGGAAGATGCAAGCTAAATAAATTCTATGAAAGTTTCATCTCCTCCTTTTCTTGACAAATTCAACAAGGTCTTGAACAATCTTCAAAACTCACAAACAAACTCCTCCTTAAATTACTCGTGGGCTCCCCCTCGGCCAACTGAAGCGCATAAAAAGTCGGCCGCAAAATATATTACCAAAATTTGAGAGAAGAGTACCCAATACATTAGGAACATCCCAGAAAAATTTCTATTAAGAAAAATTTTCCCCATTTTCCAGCCAAAAATTCATCGAAAATTATCAAACAATAAATATTTTCGCCAAAATTTTCAAAAATGAAATCTCACTTATGAGAAGTATTCTGGAAAAAAATTCGAGCAAAAAAAAATTTCCTGGTTTTTTTTTTTAACGAATCGCCTCTCAATTCGTTATATCAAAAACTCCAGTTCGTTATAGATATCCACCATTTATCAACTTAGTTCGTGCTCTTCATTCGTTAACTTAGTTAATTATAAATTACCATCTCTAATTCGTTATAACAATCCTCATTCGTTATAACAGTTACACGAATGGTCTTCAATTCCTTAAAATTTCCACTTCGTCATCCACGTTAACGAATTAGCTTACTTCGTTACCATTAACTTAACGAATTACCTTAATTCGTTACCATAAACTTAACGAATTTCTTTGATGAATTAACTTAACGAATTACCTTAATTCGTTATACTCTTAACTTAACGAATCTCCTTAACGAATTACCTTAATTCGTTATAAATTACCATATTAATTCGTTAAACTCCCGTAATGAAATAACTACAGTAAATTCATAAAACTTCCATAACGAATCAGCTACAGTAACATAACGAATTAGGTTGTTGGATCTAAACTGTTCGCCGGAAAAAACGGATTTCGCCGGAAAAAAACAGTTACATGGCCGGAATCTCCAAATCCAAGCTTCATCCATGGCAGATTCGTCATAACACCAAAATATATCATGAAAATCACATCGAACACTCGGATTTTCATTCTCATCACAAATTTAACAACTATTTAACTTAACATACACTCAATCATAATAAACTGAAACAAACCATAACATATTCTTCCTTGGTAAATCACTCAATTCACCATAAATTAATACCAAATTACACTGGAAGATTCATATTACCTCAATAAACACGGATCTACCATCAATTCCACCAATAACACACTAATTTACTCAAGATCTGACCATAACCCGATGAACACGAAGAACCCGAATTACATCAGATTCATACCTTAATCGATGCACCGGGAGCAACCGTCTGCTCTGATACCAATTGTTTGAACCTACCAAGGATCTAGCCGCGTCAATACATCAATTAAACAATACAAACGAGATCGATCAACACGTTAAATAGATACTTGATAAATATGATGAATAAATTATGATGTGGAATAACTTATGGAGAGCATAAAAAATAACTTAGATCTCTCTCTATGTTTGTACACACCTTAATTATAAGCATGACTAGCACATATATATATATATAGGTCATATGCTCTAGTTCGTTAAGTTAAGCCTAATTCGTTATATCTTCATAACAAGTTAGACACCATTCGTTATGCTTCCATAACGAATGGGTAATAACTTAACGAACTAGCCCTCATTCGTTATGCTTCCGTAACGAATGTGCTTATACCTTAACGAACTAGTCTAGTCTATAACGAATGGACCTCATTCACTATACAGTCTATTGCGAATGCTCCATTTTACATTAAATATACATTAAATATAATGACTAGACAACCTATAATTTATTCGATTGCTACGGACACCAAAACTGTGCATTAACAGACACCCCCTTTTCCGTAGCTATCAAATACTTTAATCTTGAATACTTTAACTGCAAATCACCAGTCACAAAACCGTGCACTAACACATTATGGCAAGGCAAGCGTATAATCAATTAGCTTCGGTGTCGAACACTTAGTAATACATGCTTGATAGGTTAGCTACCTATTGATATATATTGACATTACTTTATCTGGTAACGCTAAAATGCAACGCTTAATTTACTTAAACTTGTGAACTCACCAATCTTGTGTTCACACTTTTTGTATGTTTATCTCAGGTAGCCGAGGCTGGCGAGCGGTGTAGGACATGCATGCACTATACTCTTTTGGTTTAAATTAATTTTAATTTTATCATTACAACTGTTGCTTTTAGTCATCCTGTGTGACGCAACAAATCACTTTTAATGTTTACGCTTCCGCATTTATTTCAGACTTGTATGTCTTTGGTTGCTTTTAAAAGACTTTAATAATGGTGTTTGATATAACTAATGACTGCGATCCTGTTAGTTAACACCCTCTGACGGTAAAACTCCATTTGTGGATTTTGAGGGTGTGACACAATTGCAGGCTGAGTGTTTCAAAAAAGAAAGTATAATCAATGTTTATGAAATGAGTGAGATAGCCTATGAAATCCAAATGAAAAGTCTAGAACAAGACTGTCTAAATAGTTATGAAACTCAGTCAAGATACACCACAGAAATAGAAGGGTTGAAAAAGATGTATTTGGAAGAAAAAATTAAATATACCTAACTTCAAGTTGAGGTTGATTTTCTGATGAACTTGGTTTTATGTGGTAATATATGTCGGAAATTTGTGAAGATTAAGGCTAGAGATAAGTATAAAGTTGTTCCACCTCCATTCAATGATAATTACTCATTAAAGGTTGACAAAGAGAAAATATAAGCTTATTAGGATCACTTCAGGAGTATATTTAGTGAGAAGGAGGAATTCATTGAAAATTATGAAAAGGTTGTTGTGATTAAAGATACAGAATTTGTTATGAAGGTTGATGAATTAATAGAAAGTAAAAGTGATAATTCTATTGAAGTTAAATCTAGAGAAATCTGCATTTTGCCTCCCTGGTTTATATCATCGCGCGATGGGTTAACTCCTGAAAAAGATTTTGAGAACTTTGGGCCACTATGTTTCTCCGGCGGGTTCTTCTGACTCCTACCGTCAGTTCACCCGTCGTTGACTGTTAATGTAGAAGGGTAAATCCGTCATTGAGCTGTTTATCCCCCCTTATTCAATAAAACCCCCGATTTAGGGCTATTTTCTCCATAAACCCAAATTTCGGCCAATTTTTCGAACGTTGAACCCCTATTTTTCCCGATCACTGTTGAAATAGCACTTCAGGTTCACACATCTCAATGTTGACCCGTATTCTATTAGGCCGGACATTGAGTATTGTGACCCGCACGACCTATATGGTAAGGTGTTACTGTGTGTTGTTATTTTAGTTTACTTTTTGTTTATTTACTTGTGTGTTGTTAATGGGTTGAATGAACAGTTGTTATAGGTGAAAATTATTCACATGCGTTCACCATAAAACTTTTCCATGGAGGGTATTTCGCTACCGAGGGGCAGCGAAGATACGAAGGGGGGAAGATCACTTACGTTGATGAAGTTCAAGTTTCTGAATATTGTAAAAGTTTGTTGCTTGGAATACTCTGTAAGTTATAATATGGTTGTGGTACAGCTTGTTGTTTTCATTACAAACATCCGCGTATCAGTTTGGATTTGGGTTTAAATCCATTGATTGAATATTATCATTTTCAAGATGTTTGTGATATGATTAGAGGTAGTGATGGTATAGGTAGTCACATTGTTGAGATTTTTGTAGAACATGGCAGGACTAGTGGTGCTGAAATTGTGGTATATAATTCTGGATTTGTAACTGGTTTTGAAAGTGTCCATGAAGTGTGTGCTGAGAGTGTCCATGAAGTGGGTGGTGAAAGTGTTGATGAAGAGAGTTCTGAAAATATTTCTAGTGAGGAAGATGATGACAGTTATGATAGTGATCGATCAGATGAAAGTGATCCTGAGTATACGGCTGCCTTTCAAACACCATTGGAGGATGTAGAAGTTGACATGAGGTTGTACAAAGCTATTGTAGATTTTGATGTGGTAGAAGCAGTAGGTGATCATATTAGTGATGATGATGGTTTAAATCCTTGCATGGATACCTATGAGAGCTCTGATGATGAGCGCTTGAGTGTCTTGAATAGTATGCTAGGAAAGTTCAAGGGGAAGGATAGGAATAATGATGATGAGTGTCCATTTTTTGTTGGTCAGTTAATACCATTAAAGGAAACGTTGAATGAGATGGTTAAGAGTTACGCTATTCATGCCAGAAGAGATTTGTTTATCAAGAAGAATGATCCTTTAAGGTTTAGGGTGATTTGTTTGGGGACCAATCCTAATTTGGTTGCTAGTGAGGGGCCAAATGTGTCAAGTCAGGAAAAGTTGAAGGTAAGAAAAAGGGATATGAAACCCACATGCCCATGGACGATGCACATCTCAAGACAATCTATTGAGGATAATTGGTGTGTGAAAGCCATTCCTAAAAAACACGACTGTCTCATAAGTAGAACAATTGGTTTGTACACAATGTCTACTATTGCCAAAGAGATTGAGGTTGAGCTACAAACCACCCCCAACTTATCTGCCAAGGAATTGAAGGCCAAATTCCAGCAGATGCATCAATTACAACTTTCTGAATCCAAGATGCGAAGAGCTAAGACAATAGCCTTGCAAAGGAAGGATGGTGACCACACCAAACAATACACCCACCTTAGATCCTATATTGATGAGCTTCTTAAAGAAAACCCAGGTAGTACCATTAAATTAGATGTTGAATCATGTGCTAACCCTAACCTTAAAACAAGACAATTTAGAAGGATATATGTGTGTTATGCTGCTTTGGTTAAAGGATTTAAATTGCTTGGTAGAGAACTTCTTGGGTTGGATGGTTGTTTTATGAAAAGGAAATACCCCGGACAGATTTTGGCTGCTGTCGGGACGGATGGTAACAATTGCTTGTATCATGTTGCCTTTGCAATAGTGGAAGTCGAATGCACAGACTCATGGAAATGGTTCTTAGATCTCCTTGGAGATGATCCTGACTTGTCTCATGATGCCAATTTTACTTTCATAAGTGACCAACAAAAGGTATGTACACTTAGGATATATTTATAATAGGCTCACTCATGTACACTAATTATGGTGATTTGACTGCTATAGGGACTTATTCAAGAAGTTGAGAGTGTTTTCCCTGGGGCAGAGCATCGGTTTTGTTGTAGACACATCCATGAGAACTTGAGGCAAACCTGGAGGGAAGATTTGTATAAAGGCTTGTTTTATAGGGCAGCATCGGCCACTTCTGTCCCCTACTTCAACATGGCAATGGAGGAGATTAAGAAAACAAATCTTGATATGTTTCTCTGGCTTAGTGAGATCCCGGCAACAAGATGGTCAAGATCACATTTTTTCAGGAAGGGCAAAAAGTGATATGTTGCTGAACAACCTTTGTGAATCTTTCAACAAGCAACTTGTTGGAGCAAGAGACAAGTCGATCATTACATGCTTGGAGTATATTAGAGAGTATTTGACCATGAGAATTGTGATTATGAAGAAGATGCAAGCCACTGCAAGGGGCCCATTAACACCGCAAGCAACAAAAGCATGGGATGAAATCCAAACAGAAGCAAGAAATTTGACGGTTATGATGGTTGATTAAGTGACTTACCAGGTATGAATATTTTCCTGACTATGATATTACAATCAATCTTTTTGTTAATATGCAAATATGTTCATGGGTTAAAAGTCTAAGAAGCCAATGTGTGGTGAATGTGGAGGATAGAACTTGCACATGCAGGAGATGGGACTTGACAGGTTTTCCATGCAAACATGTTGTGGCAGTCCTATATAACATGATAGAAAACAACATGCATGTCGGTCCATTGGAGAAGTGGGTTGATGAAGCTTACTAGTTAGACACTTGGAAGAAGGTGTATAATCACCAAATCAGGCCCATACCAGGCCCTGATATGTGGGCACCCTCAAAATGCCCAACAATAATAACTCCACCTAAACATCATACTCAGATTGGCAGACCGAAGAAGAGCAGGAAGAAGGCACTAGGTGAGAAGAAGAAATTGGCAGCTAGAAATAAGAGGAAGATGAAGATTGAAGAGGTTCAGGAAGTGTTTTCTGCAGGAGGAAGACTTACCAAGTTGTGGCACGAAAAAAGTTGTGGAAGATGTGGAGGTTACGGACACAACATCAGAACTTGCAGGGCACCAAGTCAACCATAATGATGTCAACAAGGTGTGTTTGAGACTATTAAAGACTTTTGTTTGAACTTGCTGGTACCCTGTGTGTGTTATCATGGTTTGTGTTTGAAACAATTTAAGACTTGTAGCATGTGTTTTTGATTTGGGACATGATGGTTTGTATGCTATTTTGACAGTATTTGTTTAATGCTTTTAAAACTTGTAGAATGTAGGCAAATTATGCAAACATTACAATAGATTTTATCATGCCAAATTAAAGTACAATTCAAATGCAAACAATACTAGAAACCAACTACAATGTTACTTCCAATGACAATCATCATTTAACCAGTCAGAGTCCCACACTGGATCATCTTCATATGGATCATGACAGTAATCTTCTTCCTACTCACTAGTGTACTTGAAAGCTGATTTCACAACCTCAGGGTCATAATCATCACCAGGATCCATTTCATGTTCTTCACTTGTTCTAAATAAGTCATCTTCTTGCACTAAATAAGCCATCAACTCATCTTCACCCAATTGATATTCCTTGTCTTCCATTTGACTTTTGTCTTGGTCAAACTACACATTCTCAATTTCATCCTTCCCTAACTCAACATTCTCAGTTTCATCATGGCTGCAACATGACTGATAATGTGGAACACAAATTTAAAGTAAATAGATGAAACAAGAAGCTCTAAAATTTAACATAAACTAAAATAACAACAACAAAAATCACATTATCCCATACTACAAAGACAATGTTAACAACTAATCAATAAAAACACACATAAACGAAGAACAAAAACCAACTAATTCCTAGAAACATCTTCAAGCATGTTACTTCTTTGGTTTTCATTCTTGCAAAATCATCTTTCTTGTTCATCATCTTCACCATTGCTTGAATTACCTTTTCACAACTAGGTCATGTGGGATCATCAGCCCATTTTAGCCATCCACAACTCCCCTTCTGTAACGGAATAAATATATCAACAAACAAACAACCCTAATTCGATTCACAGATTAGAACAATTACCCCTAAAATTAACCTAAGCCACACGACAGACCAAATCATCATCGATTAACAGACTAGAACCCTAATTCGTGAGTAATTAAAACTTACACAGCACAAGAATTGACGACTCGGGTTTGCATAGGTCCTGGATATCCGGTAACATGTCGCGGCACCACATGAGCATCTCACACAAAACACATCTACACGGGAAGGCTTGGAAGGTGAACCCGAGTAGAATTGACTTGACTTGGATTGAAACATCCGTCAATCAGTCGCTGGAAAATGGTACAGGGAATCGCCGGAGATGGATTCATAAAGGGAAAGAGGGTAGATTTTTTTGTTATAAAAGGAATCAGGGATAACATAGTAATTTCCCTTTTCTTTAACGAGTCAACGACGGGTCAACTGACGGTAGGAGTCAGAAGAACCCGCTGGAGAAACATAGTGGCCCAAAGTTCGCAAAATCTTTTTCAGGGGTTAACCCATCGTGCGACGATATAAACCAGGGAGACAAAATGAAGATTTCTCTTAAATCTAATGTGAGTGAAAATAAGTTAAGTGAATAATTTAAGGATAACCCAAGTACTTCAAGTGACTAATGTTCAAGCTATGGGAGTAACAAGGGTAAACAACAGAAAAGGAAGAACTCAAAGGACAAGATCCCTAGATTACCCAAAGTAACACACAAAATAAGGAAACATCATGAACAGATGAGAAGGGACCATAAGCCATTTAACATCTATGGAGGATATCAAAGAAATAATTGAATTGAAGTCACTCATCCAAAAGGGAGTCCTCAAAAGAAATCAATTGTTTCAAGGAACATGAAGCATGAAGAGACAAAAATAAAAACTGAGTATCCACTTATTTACCAAGTATTCTCAAATCATGAACTATTTGATATTGCAGATGTTGAATATTTTGCAAGAAGGTATGTGATCCTAATGAAAGAAAATGAATTGAATGAAAGAAAAAGTGAAGCTAGAAAAAATCTTGTTTGCCAAAGGATCTAATAACAGAAGCACTGAAAAGATCAATGTTTTCCAACCAATTTCAATTGACTTTGGAAAACCTGTTACTCATCAAAAAACTATTAGTGTGGATCCCCCAAGTCTAGTGAGAGATTTAAAAGGGGAAATTCTATAAATGAGCACAAGGGAAAGGTATGATGCAGATTATGTGATGTTTATGGAAACCACAAAAATTCATGCCAAGAAAGGGTCATACCAGAACCTTTCAGTGTTCTTGACAATACACTTTATGGTCAAGATTTGGTCTATACAAGAAAATGTATGAAGAGTATTTGAAGAAATGTGTGCAACTTGATGATGGAACTTGTAAAGGAAAGATAAAGTTAGCTGATATGATTGAAAAGAAAGTAAATGTGATTGCCAAGAAGTTGGAAAAATATCCGTCAATCAAGTCTTTGAGTTCAGAAAAGACCTTTGACTCTATAGACTCAATGTCATCGGATAAGAAGAGACAATTCAAGAGGAATGTTTTCACGAGAAAACAAGGAAAGAAATCAAATAGTGGTGAAAAGTTCTTTTTGAAAAGTGGTTATGAACCAAGGGGTATCTTATTGAAGCCAAGGATGATATTCCAAAACCGATTATGAAAAGGGAGACTGCGATTGAAGAATTCGCAGGAATTATTCCCTATTTAGGAAGGATATTTGAGACCGGTTATGAGAATGATGAGACTTGTGAACTAATATATGAAGATCCAAAACCAAATGCAACTGATGCTGTCATTTCGGATGATTTACTAGCTATCTTGGCTTGTGATTTTCATTTAACTAATTCAATTTGTTTAGAATTCTTCAGGAACAATCCAAAAAAGTCAATGATGTATGGTATATGGATAGTGGGTTTTACACACACATGACCTGATATAAGAGATCACTGGTTAATTATAAAGAGAAATTTGAAGGCCCTGTTTCTTTAGGAAGTGATGAGAATGGAGGGAAATTGGGGGTAAATGCATTCTTACAAATGGGAAATTCTCATTTGATAATGTACTTCATGTTGAAGGTCTCCAATATAATCTTTTGAGCATCTCTCAAATGGGTGATAAAGGTTATAAGGTTAGTTTTGATGAATCTCATTGTTTCATTTGAAACCTGAGTTTGTAATTCCACCTGAATTAATTATGATGATGGCACCAAGGATTGACAAATTTTTATGAAATGAGAATGAAAGATGTCATTTCAAGGGGAGGAACATGTTTTGTTTCCAAAGCATATGTCACACCCGGCCCTGAACGGCGGAAACAGCCGGGCGCGCGCGAGTGGGGATTGATACTTAAGCACGGGCCATTGCAAACATTCAAGATAAGATTTTCATTGCGCATGAAATGTTTAATACAAACACATTACATTGTTTAAAAATTACATAAGATCATCCAAGTATAAAAACTGTTGAAGATTTCCACGCCATATCCCTTTGCGCGGCGAGAACAACCACGCGCACCGAAAGGATAGAACTAAAATCTTCCAAAAAGCTAGTTTTAGATGTTCAGCGTGAGGTGCTCTAAGTGTGACTCCATGCGTTACCTAGTTATCTCCTGAATGACACGTAAAACATTTGAATCAGTATAAACTGAGTGAGTTCACAAGTTTTAGTAACTTGATAATTCGTATTGCATCATAATCGTGATAAAAATCATTCTGAAACATAATTCTGATAGCATCATTATAACACATGCTTGGTAAAACATAGTTCTATCAACATATTCTGATAAAATCGTTCCGCGGGTTACGCGCGAACATTTCTGGGAGCTGTGCTCGTCTGTGTAAGTGGCGCTGCCACTACGAGCGAAATAAGTAATACCGTCCCGCGGGTTGCGCGTGGACATTTCTGAAAAGCCGTGCTCGTCTGTGTAAGTGGCGCTGCCACTACGAGCGAATAATACTGTAATACCGTCCCGCGGGTTACGCGCGGACGTTGTGCCGGAAAACAAGGCGCTCGTCTGCGTAAGAGGAGCGACCTCTACGAGCGGGCTCAATCCCATAGTACTGCCCCATGACCATACTAGGCACTCGTCTGTTGTAAGAGGTGCGACCCCTACGAGTGGGCGGATCAAACCAGCAGTCCCTACCCTTAGAGTTCCAATGGTAAAGTGATCACTTACTCGAGTTCTGGCGCACATACATCGTAAATCATAGATAACCGTTTGCATTGCTCATCATGAAACATAATTTAAACACATAATCGCTTGCATAGCTTGTAAGTTTACCGTGATAAAACATTATTTAAGTACGTGTCCCTCGCCCCGAAAACAGTTTAAAAACAGTGAAAATAGTGATAATAGGGGCTGTGAGACTCACCTGTGGTTCTTGTTAAGGGATTAATCGAGATTCGGGTTTTCTTGGTGTTGGCCTTTGAATTGAAGGTCTAGAATACGATTAAATAACAAGAAGTATATAAGAAATAGGAGAATATAAGGTTTGGAAAGTAGATCTCAAGTTTATAATCTCGGCTTACCTAGTAACTGGAACGGAATTGAAAATAACGGATGCTTGGGAGATGTTTAGTGCAAGTTTGCAGTTCTTAAGAGAGAAGTTTGAAGTGTGTTTGGGTGATAATTTAGGTTACATATTTATAGGAAAACTCAAAGGAACACAATCCCTTGCTTTAGGGGATTGTAATCTTTTCATATCTAGGTGTAATGATGATAAAGTATGGAAATTATTATTATTTATTTAAAAGTGGAGTAGTGGATAAAAGATTTTGATTTGATTTGGTCAGGACATGCAGGTCTGTGGTTGGTGGGAGTAGGGTGGCTGACAGTTGACTTTTCATGTTACAGTGTGCTTTTTCAGGTACTTTTGTCAGTGTACAGTAAAAAAGCGGAAAATCTCTGAAACACGTTACTGTTTCCTTTTGGGCGGGAGTAATCTCCTTACATCTGGAGAATAGACTAAGTGTTCTGTGCGTATCACTTTGTGCGCATAGCTTTCTGCGTGAAGGACATTTCTTTGCTGCGGGTAGGTGCGTAACCTTCTCGCAGTTAGGGACATTGAGTTTCATTTGTAGATTCTCCAGGTGGTCTTGGTATTTCAACATAGTGATCAGTCATGTTGAAGTCAATTCCATCTTGGAGCTTCAGACAAACTAGCTCTCAATGTTCCCGCCATGCGGGGAGGTTAGTTCCCTTCCGCACGCGCATAAACGATTTAGGATGCACCCGCCTTAGCATCTGCGGGATGGCCAACCCATTAGACAACATAACGTTAAGTTACATGAAAACATAAAGCCAAAACATTCGCGCATGGCGCATATAACATATGCCCACGCTGGTTCTTAACACGGTGCGCTCGCGCAGGGCGCACATAATATGCCCGCGCTGACTAACATGGCGCCCTCAGCGCACGGCGCATATAACAAATGCCCGCGCTGATTCTAACATAGCGCGCTCGCGCAGGGCGAACATAACAATTGCCCGCGCTGATTCTAACATAGCGCGCTTGCGCAGGGCGAACATAACAATTGCCCGCGCTGATTCTATATGGCGCGCATAATATTTACAATCACCTAATTATTAGGTTGATTACTTAGTTTATAGGATTGGGAAATTACCGGGTGTCACATTTTCCCCCTGTTAAGAGAATTTCGTCCCGAAATTTAGGAGACGTTGCTGGCAGAAGCCATGCTCTGAAAGAGGTGTGGGTATTTCATGCGCATCTGGTCTTCTCTTTCCCAAGTGAATTCAGGCCCACGCCTCGAGTTCCATTGAACCTTTACTAACTTGACTCTGCTTCTGCGTAACTTTTGTTCTTTCCAATCGGTTACTGCTATAGGTTCTTCTACGAAATGCAGTTGTTTGTCGATGTGAATCTCTTCCAACGGCAAAATCAACGTTTCGTCAGATAAGCACTTTTTGAGGTTGGATATATGGAACGTATCATGAACTCCACCGAGTTCGGCGGGTAAACGGAGTTTATAAGCAACCGGACCGATCCTTTCCAGGATCTCAAATGGTCCAATGTAGCGCGGATTCAACTTTCCTCGCTTGCCGAAACGGGGGACTCCTTTCCATGGAGAGACTTTCAAAAGTACTCTATCCTCTACTTGAAACTCCAACGGTTTCCTTCGCACATCTGCGTAGCTCTTCTGTCTGTCGCGCGCTGTCTTAAGGCGATCCCGTATCTGAAAAATCTTGTCTGTTGTTTCTTGGATCAATTCTGGACCAGTCATTTGCTTGTCACCCACTTCAGCCCAGCACAGTGGGGATCTACACTTGCGCCCATACAAAGCTTCAAACGGCGCAGCCTTGAGGCTTGTGTGATAACTGTTGTTGTAAGAAAATTCAACCAATGGGAGATGAGTATCCCAGCTACCTCCGAAATCGATTGCGCAAGCGCTCAGCATATCTTCCAATGTCTGGATTGTTCGCTCGCTTTGTCCATCTGTTTGGGGATGATATGCCGTACTCATGTCAAGACGAGTACCTAAAGCCCCTTGTAACGATCTCCAAAATCTTGAGGTGAACCGACTATCTCTATCAGAAATGATGGACACTGGGACTCCATGCTTTGAAACTACTTCTCGAATATACAATCGGGCTAACTTTTCCATCTTATCGGTTTCCTTGATCGGCAGGAAGTGCGCTGACTTAGTTAGCCGATCCACAATAACCCAGATCGTGTCGTAACCCCCAGGTGTCCTTGGCAGTTTGGTGATGAAGTCCATAGAGATTTGTTCCCACTTCCACATGGGAATTTCTGGCTGTTGAAGCAACCCTGATGGTTTCTGGTATTCAGCCTTTACCTTCGAACACGTCAGGCACTTACTGACATATGTCGCGATGGCGCCTTTAAGATTGGGCCACCAATACAGCGCTTTAACATCTTGGTACATCTTGTCTGCGCCAGGATGTACGGAATACCGTGTCTTGTGAGCTTCGTTTAATACTTGCTCGCGCAATCCTCCCTTGAGAGGGACCCATATGCGGTTAGCGAAATATAGATTGCCGTTCTCTTTAAGTTCCAAACTTTTAATCATACCCCCAAGGCATTCGTTTTTAACAAACTCTGGTTTCAAGGCTTCTTGCTGAGCGTCTCGGATGCGGGTAGAGAGATCTGCGTGAATGGTCAACCTTAGAGCCTTGACTCGTAGTGTTTTTATTCGCTCATTCTTATTAGCGCGTCTGCTACCACATTCGCCTTTCCAGGGTGGTACTTAATTTCACAATCATAATCATTCAACAACTCCACCCATCTTCGTTGCCTCATGTTTAAATCCTTTTGATCAAATATATGTTGAAGGCTCTTGTGATCCGTAAAGATTATACACTTTGTACCATAGAGGTAATGGCGCCAAATCTTTAGCGCGAAGACAACCGCTCCAAGTTCCAGATCATGCGTTGTGTAGTTCTTTTCATTGGCCTTGAGTTGGCGCGAGGCATATGCTATGACTTTGTCTCACTGCATAAGGACACATCCGAGTCCCTGATGTGAAGCGTCGCAGGTAAACGACGATGTCATCCGTCCCCTCGGGCAGAGACAGAATTGGCGCACTACATAACTTCTGTTTTAACATTTGAAATGCTGTTTCCTGATTTTCACCCCAAACAAACTTCTTGTCTTTCTGAGTTAGCGCGGTCAGTGGTAGAGCTATCTTGGAGAAGTTCTCAATGAAGCGTCGATAGTAGCCAGCTAGTCCTAGGAATTGCCTCACCTCAGTTGGGGTTTTTGGCGCTTCCCAGTTTTCGATGGCCTTGACTTTGGAAGGATCAACGTGTATTCCTTTCTCGTTTACAACGTGACCGAGAAAGTGAACTTCTCTAAGCCAAAACTCACATTTGGAAAACTTCGCATACAACTTTTCTTTCCTCAACAATTCCAAAATCAATCTCAGGTGTTGCTCATGCTCGGCCTTGGTCCGAGAGTAAATCAGAATATCATCTATAAACACAATCACAAACTTGTCCAAGTATGGTTTGCACACGCGGTTCATCAGATCCATGAACACAGCCGGCGCATTAGTTAGCCCGAAAGGCATCACTAAGAACTCATAATGGCCGTATCTAGTTCGGAAGGCTGTTTTCGGCACATCTTCCTCATGGACCCTAAGTTGGTGGTATCCTGACCGTAGATCTATCTTCGAATAATAACTGGATCCCTGCAACTGGTCAAATAAGTCGTCAATCCTCGGTAAGGGGTACCGATTCTTGACTGTCAGCTTGTTCAGCTCCCTGTAGTCAATACACATCCGGAAGGAACCATCCTTCTTCTTAACAAACAGTACTGGAGCTCCCCAAGGTGAAAAGCTTGGGCGTATGAAACCCTTATCCAATAGTTCCTGTAACTGATTGGATAGCTCTTGCATCTCAGATGGAGCTAATCGATAAGGCGCTCGAGCTACTGGCGCAGCTCCTGGGACTAAATCAATACGAAATTCTACTTGTCGCGGCTGCGGTAATCCGGGCAAATCCTCAGGAAAAACTTCTGGAAATTCGCGCACTACTGGTAAGTCTTCAATTCTTCGCTCATCTCCTTTCTTCTCTACTACATGCGCCAGGAAGGCGTAGCACCCTTTCCTTAGGCACTTGCGCGCCTTTAGGCACGAAATCAGTTTTGTCACAACTCCCCTTCTTTCCCCTTGAATTACCAAGGTTTCTTCGTTCAACAGTGGGATCCGAACCTGCTTCTCATGGCAAATAACTTCCGCACGGTTCTCGACTAACCAATCCATACCTACCACAATGTCAAAACTTCCCAAGTCTATTGGCAACAAGTTAATATTGAACCCGTGACCTCCCATGACTATAACACATTGTTCAGTTCTTTCGTTCGCGCATAACTGCCTACCATTGGCTAGTTCTATAGTATAAGGCGTGTCTAGCCTACTGGTTGCTAAGCCTAGGGAGTTTTTAAACTCAGCAGATATAAAACTTAGGTCAGCGCCAGTATCAAATAAGACAGATGCAAAATGGCCGTTAAGCAAAAACGTACCGGTTACCACATTCGGCTCTTCTTTAGCTTCACCCGCGCCGATCACAAAAGCTCTCCCGCGAGCTTGGTTTCCCCTTTGTGGGCAATCCCGACTGAAATGCCCTGGCTTTCCGCATGCGTAGCAGTTGTCACTGGCTCCAGCTTCTTTAGCACGGCAATTCACCGTCTTGTGCCCTGGCCTGTTGCATTTGGCGCACGTGACGCTCGCGCATTCACCCTCGTGGTGAAACTTGCATTTGTTGCACCATGGGTAAGGCCCGCTGTATCCTTTCCTTGATGGCTCCGCGGCTTGGATCGCGTAAACCCTTGCGCTTTCCTGCTTCTTGAACGGTGGCTGCTTGGAGTCGGACCCTCGGTGGTGAGAGTTCCATTTCCTCTTGGAGTCAGAGGTTCGCTGCTCGTTTCCGCGCGTAGTCAACATACCCGCACGGACCGTATCCCTTGTAAGGGTGATGGCCCGCGCTACCGCCTCATCAAAGGTTGGAGGCGCTGCGGCGTTGAGCGGAACCCTAACAACAGGAGGTAACCCAAAAATATACCTCTCGATCTTCTTTTCCTCCGTGTTTGCCATGTCTGGCACCAACTGGCAAAGCTCGTTGAACCGGTTGTTGTAGGCGTCGATATCCGTTCCTACCATGGTGTGGTTCCAGAATTCCTGCTGCAGACTCTGGATTTCTGCGCTGAGAGCAGAACTTTCTCATCATCATTTCCTTCAGTTCTTCCCAGGTCTTGTGAAGAGCAACTTCTCGCCCCAAAGTCTTCACTTGAAGCTTCCACCAAGACGAAGCTGCTTCTTGGAACATGCAGGTCGCGTAAAGGACCTTCTGGTTCTCACTACCTCTGCTAATGGAGAGAACTGTCTCCATCTTGTCAATCCAGTTGTAGAGCCCAATGGCCCCTTCGGTACCCTTGAATGGCCAAGGCCTACAGGCCATAAATGTCTTATAGGAGCACCCTTTGTCCAAGGCTCCTGATTCGGGTTCTGGGGTCTCGTTCTGACGACCCTGACTTGATTCGGCCTTGCTGGCCTCATGTGTCGCGATCGCCTGCGCGATTATTTCCGCGAGTTCCTCGGGTGTCATGGTGATTCCCTTGGCTCTAGTTGGAGGCATTCTCGCTTTAAAAGAGAATGAGAATATATTAAACTTAGCGCATGTACTCTGAGCACATAATGTTCTTTATCTTTATTCACTAGACACTGTGTGACCCGTGTTCCTAAGTGTGTGTATAGTTTCGAAAATATTTTCTTTGAAAAATATTTCATGCGATTCCCCAACGGTTATAGTCTAGGTTAAAACTTCTTTTCCTAGTTCGCTATAACCAGTGCTCTGATACCAATCTGTCACACCCGGCCCTGAACGGCGGAAACAGCCGGGCGCGCGCGAGTGGGGATTGATACTTAAGCACGGGCCATTGCAAACATTCAAGAAAAGATTTTCATTGCGCATGAAATGTTTAATACAAACACATTACATTGTTTAAAAATTACATAAGATCATCCAAGTATAAAAACTGTTGAAGATTTCCACGCCATATCCCTTTGCGCGGCGAGAACAACCACGCGCACCGAAGGGATAGAACTAAAATCTTCCAAAAAGCTAGTTTTAGATGTTCAGCGTGAGGTGCTCTAAGTGTGACTCCATGCGTTACCTAGTTATCTCCTGAAAGACACGTAAAACATTTGAATCAGTATAAACTGAGTGAGTTCACAAGTTTTAGTAACTTGATAATTCGTATTGCATCATAATCGTGATAAAAATCATTCTGAAACATAATTCTGATAACATCATTATAACACATGCTTGGTAAAATATAGTTCTATCAACATATTCTGATAAAATCGTTCCGCGGGTTACGCGCGAACATTTCTGGGAGCTGTGCTCGTCTGTGTAAGTGGCGCTGCCACTACGAGCGAAATAAGTAATACCGTCCCGCGGGTTGCGCGTGGACATTTCTGAAAAGCCATGCTCGTCTGTGTAAGTGGCGCTGCCACTACGAGCGAATAATACTGTAATACCGTCCCGCGGGTTACGCGCGGACGTTGTGCCGGAAAACAAGGCGCTCGTCTGCGTAAGAGGAGCGACCTCTACGAGCGGGCTCAATCCCATAGTACTGCCCCATGACCATACTAGGCACTCGTCTGTTGTAAGAGGTGCGACCCCTACGAGTGGGCGGATCAAACCAGCAGTCCCTACCCTTAGAGTTCCAATGGTAAAGTGATCACTTACTCGAGTTCTGGCGCACATACATCGTAAATCATAGATAACCGTTTGCATTGCTCATCATGAAACATAATTTAAACACATAATCGCTTGCATAGCTTGTAAGTTTACCATGATAAAACATTATTTAAGTACGTGTCCCTCGCCCCGAAAACAGTTTAAAAACAGTGAAAATAGTGATAATAGGGGCTGTGAGACTCACCTGTGGTTCTTGTTAAGGGATTAATCGAGATTCGGGTTTTCTTGGTGTTGGCCTTTGAATTGAAGGTCTAGAATACGATTAAATAACAAGAAGTATATAAGAAATAGGAGAATATAAGGTTTGGAAAGTAGATCTCAAGTTTATAATCTCGGCTTACCTAGTAACTGGAACGGAATTGAAAATAACGGATGCTTGGGAGATGTTTAGTGCAAGTTTGCAGTTCTTAAGAGAGAAGTTTGAAGTGTGTTTGGGTGATAATTTAGGTTACATATTTATAGGCAAACTCAAAGGAACACAATCCCTTGCTTTAGGGGATTGTAATCTTTTCATATCTAGGTGTAATGATGATAAAGTATGGAAATTATTATTATTTATTTAAAAGTGGAGTAGTGGATAAAAGATTTTGATTTGATTTGGTCAGGACATGCAGGTCTGTGGTTGGTGGGAGTAGGGTGGCTGACAGTTGACTTTTCATGTTACAGTGTGCTTTTTCAGGTACTTTTGTCAGTGTACAGTAAAAAAGCGGAAAATCTCTGAAACACGCTACTGTTTCCTTTTGGGCGGGAGTAATCTCCTTACATCTGGGGAATAGACTAAGTGTTCTGTGCGTATCACTTTGTGCGCATAGCTTTCTGCGTGAAGGACATTTCTTTGCTGCGGGTAGGTGCGTAACCTTCTCGCAGTTAGGGACATTGAGTTTCATTTGTAGATTCTCCAGGTGGTCTTGGTATTTCAACATAGTGATCAGTCATGTTGAAGTCAATTCCATCTTGGAGCTTCAGACAAACTAGCTCTCAATGTTCCCGCCATGCGGGGAGGTTAGTTCCCTTCCGCACGCGCATAAACGATTTAGGATGCACCCGCCTTAGCATCATGCGGGATGGCCAACCCATTAGACAACATAACGTTAAGTTACATGAAAACATAAAGCCAAAACATTCGCGCATGGCGCATATAACATATGCCCACGCTGGTTCTTAACACGGTGCGCTCGCGCAGGGCGCACATAATATACCCGCGCTGACTAACATGGCGCGCTCGCGCACGGCGCATATAACAAATGCCCGCGCTGATTCTAACATTGCGCGCTCGCGCAGGGCGAACATAACAATTGCCCGCGCTGATTCTAACATAGCGCGCTCGCGCAGGGCGAAAATAACAATTGCCCGCGCTGATTCTATATGGCGCGCATAATATTTACAATCACCTAATTATTAGGTTGATTACTTAGTTTATAGGATTGGGAAATTACCGGGTGTCACAGCATATGAAAATGAAACCAAGCAATGGAACAAAATAAAATGGCATGTGAATTTGAATACCATGAATAAACTTGTGAAAGGTGTGCATGTTATTGATTTATCTATAAGGGAGTTCAACCTTGAAGATAACTGTGTTTCATGAAAAAAAGGAAAACAACATAAATCATCTCACAATACAAAATTGATAAACTCCATTGATCAAGTGCTTAAAATGCTTCACATGGATCTCTTTGGTCATGTGAGTGTTCCAAGCATTGGAAAAACGAAGTATTGTTTGGTGATTATAGATTATTACTCAAGGTTCACTTGGGTATATTTCCTAGGTTCATAGGATGAGGCTGCATAATTGATTAAAAGTTGTGTGACAAGAATTGTGAATCAATTGGATGCAGTGGTAAAGGTGATGAGAAGCGACAAAGGCTCAGAGTTCAAAAATTGTGTGATGTCTTAATTTTATCTTGCAAAAGGAATATTTTAACAATTCAGTGCACCAAGACCTCCTGAACTATATGAGATTGTGGAAAGAAGGAATAGAACACTCATAGAAGCTACAACAACCATGCTAGTAGATGCTTATCTACCCGCATCATTTTGAGCAGAAGCAATCAACACTGCATGTTATGTTCCGAACAAAGTCCTTCTCAACAAAACACAAAACAGAACTCCTTATGAGATTTTGTATAAAAGAAAGATTAAGTACCTCAAACCATCTGGATGCAAATGTTAACTATTGAATTCTAAAGACTACTTGAACCAATTCCAAGAAAAGTCTTTAAACCGTTTCTTTGAAGGATATTCTTCACACTCAAAGGCATATACAGTGTATGTGAAAGATCATCTGAGTGTGATTGAATCATCAGATATTATCTTCAATGAGAATCAGTTCAACACAGTTGATGGAGCAATTTGGTGGTTTTATTTAGAGAAATTAATCAAATCTTTCAAAATATATCCTGAAGATATTGATGAATATTCTTATTGAAAAATTGTTCCTGAAGCAACCTCTATAAAGAAGATTGATCTAGACAAGTTATGGTCCAAGGTTCTCATTTAGATGGAAGATTCTGAAGATGATGAAGATCAGAATAATGTTCAAAATGGTGAGCCTCAAGAACAAGAACACATTGAAACATCTGGTGATCAAGCTTATATTCCACATTACCAGACTCAACATGACACTAAGTCAATGTTTGAGAGTTTCTTTCAAAATCCAAATTTTTCTAGTGTTGATGCCTCATCATCAAATCAGAATGTAGCATAAACTGAATTAAACAATGATGAACAAAATTTGTCTATTGAAACTTGGATTTAAATCTAACCTCATCTCAATTTATTCAAACTTCTTATGATCTAAGGAATCATCCCATTGAAAATATCATTGGTGACTTGCATGAAAGAGTAATCAGAAGTGCTTCTAAAACCGCAAACATTTGCTTATATTCCTTTTTTCTGTCCTAAATAGAACCAAAGAACATTTTCAAGAATTAAAGAACAATAGTTGGGTAGAAGCTATGCAAGAGGAGTAATCACAGTTCAGAAATTTTCAAGTCTTGGAGCTAGTTGATAAGCTAAGAGGAAAATGCAATTGGCACCCAATGGGTTTTAAGACA
>NW_027503075.1:0-49771 GCF_021521415.1 Bidens hawaiensis | reverse complement strand
GAAAGAATGAAAACTCATCATAAACGCCCCGGTCACTTTCAGTCATCTGGTTAATGGCTATCCTCATATTCTACAAGTAGAATTGAGGACCAAAACATATCCTAAGACATGTCCTTCAAACTGTGGTAACCGACATACTTTTAAGCGATGGTGATTTTTTTTTTTTTTTTTTTAATATAACTTGAAAAGCATGGTTACTCGGGATTGATCATCCCATTCAAACTCAATAAGGTTTTGAAATCTCGTTTTGTCAAAACGCTTTAGTATATAAATCAGCGAAATTATCAAGCGTATCCACCTTTTCAAGCACAATCAGTTTCTTCTCAGCACAATCCCGTATAAAATGATGACGTATGTCAATATGTTTAGTTTTACTGTGCTTCACGGGATTGTTAGTTACTGAGATAGCAGCTGTGTTATCAATGCAAATAGGTGTAAGTAAGAAATTCCAGACCATAGTCGCGCAAACTGTTGTTGAATCCAAAGAACCTGGGAGCAGCAGTTGGATGCTGCCATGTATTCTGCTTCACAGGTTGAAATTGCGACCGAAGTCTGTTTCTTGCATTGCCACGACACCAATCTGCCACCAAGAAACTGACATCCTCCAGTTGTTGACTTCCGACTCTGATTGCACCCTCCATAATCAGAATCTGTGTAAGCGACTAGCTCCAAGTCTCCTCCCTCTCGGGTACCACAACCCCAGCTTCGGTTTGCCCTTGAGATACCGCAAGATCCTCTTCACACCCTTCATGTGAGATTCCTTTGGGTTTGCCTGAAAACGAGCACAAAGACAAACAGCAAACATTATATCAGGCCTAGAAGCAGTTAAGTACATTAAAGAACCTATAAGAGGCCCGATACTGAGTTGGGTCCACATCTGCATCACCGTCTGACTCAGCACCCAATTTGTGATTGACGCAGATTGGAGTGTCGAATGGAGTGCTGTCCTCCATCTTGAAGCGTTTGAGCACATCATGGACATACTTGGTCTGATGAATGAACATCCCATCCTTCTTCTGATCACCTGCAATCCTAAAAAGAAAGTTAGTTCACCCAAAGCACTCATTTCAAACCTCTTTTTCATGACGGCCTCAAAATCTTGACACATGGAGACTCTTGATGCAGCAAAGATGATGTCATCCACGTAGACTTGCACTAGCAGGAAGTCGCTTCCATCTCTCTTGAAGAACAACGTGCTATCTATCTTCCCTCTTCAAACCCATTTTCAAGCAAGTAATCTGATAAAGTTGAATACCAGGCACGAGGTGCCTGATGAAGTCCATACAATGCCTTGCTTAACTTGTACACGTGATCAGGAAAGTCTGGGTCAGGAAAACCCGGAGGTTGCTCAACATACACTACCTCATCAACTTTCCCATTCAGAAACGCACCTCTTCACATCCAACTGAAATACCTTCATCTTCTTATAAGCAGCGAACGCCAAAAACAATCTAATGGCTTCCAACCTTGCGACAGGAGCGAACACTTCATTATAATCAATCCCCTCTTGTTGATTAAAACCTTTAACGACTAGCCTCAGCCTTGTTTTCTTATGATAATCCCTTTCTCATCTCTCTTGCACTTAAACACCCATTTTGTGCCTATCGCATGCACATGCTTCGGTTTTTCAACCAAAGTCCAAACTTCCATTTTCTTGAATTGAGCCAACTCTTCTTGCATAGCTTCGACCCACGAGCTGTCCTTGAGAGCCATTTGATAATTCTTCGGTTCAATCTGGCTGATAAAGCAGGTGTACAAGCATTCGTTGATTATCCCTGTCTCCTTGATGCTTGTGTAAACACAGGTGTGCTCATTCAAGCTACGTCTTGTTTGTACACCAGAGGACACATCACCAATTACATTCTCCAAAGGGTGATCTTTATGAATTCTCGTGGTCGGAACAGAACCGACATGCAAATTGTCTTCCAAGTTAGAAGAGAGCTCGTCAATGGTTGTTTCATGCTGAGAGTGAAATGGATTGAAAAATTCTTCTTCAGTCGAGGCAGCAGGGGTATCGACAGCATTTGATGAGGAAGGTTGACATTTATCGATCAGCTGTCTTTGTAATAGGTTTTCTTCCTCATCAAGGATCATCTTCGTAGCAACTCTCTCTTCTTCTTCAGCAATATCCAAATACGGTATGTTAAAAGACTTAAAAAGTTTAACATAGTCGAAAAACTCAGCAGTTCCGTTGCTTGTTTTTGGCGGTTGGTAACTTGTGATATCGGTGTTACACACCACCTCAATCTTGCTGGTCGATGTATTGAAGACACGTCTGTTGGGAGTCCCAACAACATAACCGACTAAGATTCCTTCATCGGCTACTTCACCAAATTTAGAATTTGTCTTCAAAATCGAACAAGGGGACCCGAATGGTTCAAGACCACTCAAGTTGGGCTTTCTCCCATGCATAAGCTCATAACACGTTTTACCAAGTCTTTTAACAGTTAAGACTCTATTCAGAACATAACAGGCTGTAGCAACAGCTTCAGCCCAAAACACCACATGAAGCTTCGAATCAGCCAGCATAGTTCTGGCTCATTCAATTAATGTTCTATTCTTCCTTTCAGCCACTCCATTCTGTTGCGGTGTATACGGAGCGCTGTATTGGTGTTCAATCCCTCTCTGAAGGCAGAAGATCTCCATCTCAATATTCTTGAACTCCGTTCCATTGTCACTCCTGATGAACTTAACCCTTTTATCCATAACGTTCTCAACTTTGGTAATCAAATTCTTCACCATCTGAGCCGTTTCGTCTTTTGATTTCAGGAAATACACCCCACGAATATCGTGAGTAGTCATCAGTGATCACCAAGCAATAAGAAGTTCCTCCTAGACTTTTTGCATTCACGGGACCGAAGAGATCCATGTGAAGCAACTCCAGAGTACTGGCAATTGAATTGACTTTCTTGGTGAGATGGGATTTCTTGTGCTGCTTTCCCTTCTTGCACGCTATACATTTATCTTCAAAATTGAAATTCTTCAAGGGAAACGCCCCAGCACAAGTCCATTCCTGACAATGTGGTTCATCTTCCGAAGATGAATGTGCCCCATTCTCCTATGCCACAATTCGGACTCTGATTCACTCGCTTTTGTCATAAGGCATGATTCTGCCGTGGCATTTCAGTTGATCTCATATTCATAATATATGTATTTCTTTCACGTGGAGCCTTCATCACAATCCACTCCTCTGGTATCTGAAAACCAGGTTTCAACACAATCGCCTCATTCTTTGTAAAATGAACGGTGTACTCCTTATCACAGATCTGCGACACACTCAGCAGATTGTGCTTCAATTCTTCTACAAAGTTAACCCTTCTCAAAGTCATCTTTCCGTTTGACACCGTTCCACTTCCAGTAATCTTGCCACCACTTTCAACGGCAAAGCTCACTCTCCCTCCTTGAACAGGTTTCAAATCGTGTAACAAGTATTTGTTACCGTCATGTGCCGGAACAGCCGTATCTACAACCCAAAGATTGTTGGCAGCCCTGTTCAACTGTTCCTAGCACAATAAAGCAAAAGATTAGAATTTAGGACCCAAGACCAATTGGTCTTGGATCTATACATCCAAACTTTGGCTTTCCAAAGTTAGTATCTCGAAAATTCCTGTAAGTCCTATTAGGAAACCTCCTTGAAGATTGATTGTGAGGCCTACCAAACCTTTGTGAATTGAAAGAATTATAACTTGTGGTTTGGTTATTAGCAGTGTAAAACTGAGATTTGTTTCTATGAAAACTGAATTAGTCACATTTTGAATTTTAAGTGGTTTTCATTTTTAGCAGCATGATATTTACTATTAGGTTTATTCTCAGCTTTAGTAGGCCTTACACCTATGAATCGCTGCTTCAGAGGCAATTTGCAACAAGATGTCCTAATTGATTACATCTAAAACAACACCTATGCTCAACTTTTTTATCAACCGGTGTTTTAGATGTCGAGGCTATATTACCGCCCGTTCGTCTCATATATGGTGGACGTACGGTTTAGTGGAGTACTCCTTTTATTTGTTTATCTTTTTCTCACTCTTGGGTAACACAACCTCCTCTTTTGCCTTACCAGACTCGGATGACTTATCCGAATCTGACGAGACTGGACTTCGATCAGAAATTTCAACACTTGAAACAGGCGAACTTGTTTCGCCTCTACTAACATTTGGTTCTTTAACAGTTACTTTAATTGGCACTGTCTGAGGCAACCTCAAAGTCAACAGATTTCTGAACACTAGGGTTAAAAGTGTAATTGTGATTGTATGGTGGTGGAACCTCATGATAACCGATTCCTCCCTCTGACAGAGGAACCTTGATCAGTAACAAAGTGATCAAGAATAGCAGAGGAATTTCTGAACTGCTCCAGTTTCGATTCAGTTCCACACTTTCACCTGGTGGTCAGCAATCTGTTTTTCTCTCTCAGCAATTAGTTTGGTCTTTTCTTCCAAAACTTCATAACTTAAATCAATCACTTCAATTTTTTCAGCAAGTTTTGTTTTTAAACTTTTAAACATCTTTTTCACAAGCTTTTATTTTGACTTTATAGCTATTTTCTCTTGCTTTTGTAAAATGATGATCTTCTTTGAAGGTTTTAAATTCAGCATCCAACCTAACATACTGATCGGGTTATAGTTGCTAATTGCTCAGAACAAGTTTTCACATTTAGAGCATGTAAGTTTAGAACATACCTCGGAGAGCTGATCTTTAACATCTGCCATGAAAGCTTTTTCTTCTCCGGTAACCTTCTCACTTTCTTCAGTTTCAACCTTCGCCAAATTTGCCTGCTCAAAAGTTTCTTTAGACAGCAGGTTCCAGTTGTATTCACCATCTTCTCTGGACATCATCGCACTATAATCTTTAGAACCTCCACTTTGCTGTGTAGACCTGCCCTGACTCGTTCTACACGCTCATTCCCTGCATTCCTTTGCAAAGTGACCGTTTTGTTGACAATTGTAGCATCTCACCTTTGCCTTGTCAACCCCGGCTTTCCACCGACAAACTTCCTTCCCGTCTTTCTCATAAACCTTTTTACTCTTCTCACGATCATGGCCATTTGCCATTGTAAATCTATTTCTTCCATATCGTCAGCATCAATCTGATCGTAATCTTCATCCAGCATAGCTGGATCAACAATCTTCCCTTGAATGTAGTTCTCATAGGAAGCAATGAAAGAAGCATAGAGACCAAACTGCTCTTCAGCAGACTTGACACTCATAGGCATCTTGGAGTAGTTGTTGCTGGGAGAACTTGGAGAGCAACTACTCTTGCTTACCTGGGGTTGAGAACCACTCGATCCAGCTGCTACATAGCAAACATCCCCATTTGTGTTAACTGACACATGCCCCTCATGTGATGAGTTGGGGCCCGACTCTCCCTTTGTGTAGTAGGCAGCAGATTCAGTCTTCGATCCTGAGCTAGTGTTGACTTTAGCTCCATACATACCTGGATCTTGAACCTGATCCATAGGTGTCTCTTTTCTGACCATGTTAAGCTCAAAGGTTCTGAGCTTGTTGACTGCCGTTTCAAGATCATGTGTGGGAAAGTCCTTGTCTTCCCTCATCAGCACAGTGTACATCTCCCATTTTGGTGGGAGAGCATCTAGAAGCTTCTCAACTATTTCTTCTTCTCGGTAGGAAATTGAATAGTTGCTCAATTCAGTCATCAGATGGTAATATCGAGTGATAATATCATCTAAGGATTCATTCTTCAAATACTTGAAGACTGAGAACTGGGTTTTGAGCAATTTTATCTTTGAAGCACGGATTCCTACATTCCCTTCAAATCTGTTCTCAAGAGCTTCCCAAAGCTCTCTTGCTGACGTATACTTTCTGAACGTATGAAGGATCTCTTGAGGAAGAGCCATAGTAATAGCAGCATGAGCCTTGCTCTCGGCCTCATACATCTTTTTCTCTTCTTCTTCCATTTTACTATACTTTTTAATTTGATCACGACCTTCATACTCCATAACTGGTGGAATATAACCATCCTTGATGCATACCCACATCTTCGCATCCTGGTATTTGACGTATTGTATGAACCGATCCTTCCATGCAACGAAATCGGTTTCCCTTCAGCAATCTTGGGGCCTTGGTAGCTGACCCTGCTTCAACTTCCATCTTCACTAACTCAGAGATGTTGATCGACGACATCTTTCCCGAAAAGTAAGAAACCTGAAAAATTAAGGAATTTTTTTTTTTTTTTTTTTTATGAAAGTACTGTAGGCGAAGTTACGGATAACTTCGCTTGAAGTAGGCGAAGTTGTAGAGAACTTCGCTGAAGAACTTCGCTGATAACACTGCTGATTAACTTCGCTGATTCTTAACTTCGCTTGAGGTAAGCGAACTTAAGAGGTAGGCGACGTTGTAAAGAACTTCGCTTGAGCAAGGCGAACTTGAGAAGGTAGGCGAAGTTGTGGATAACTTCGCTTAACCTTATATCTTCGTCGAAACCCTACGCACAGTGACGGCAACTTCGCCTGATGAACACGGAAGATTTGCAGATCTGTAAATCGGATTTTAACGAGGTTTTTGACGGTGTAAAGGCTTGAACACGATGGTAGTAGATAAGAATGATCAAAAACACAAAAAACACGTCCCGCGAATAGTCGAAACGGGACGATTTCTACACCCGCGTGAATATCCCGAACCACACAATCGAGCAAATGCTCTGATACCAATTGTAAGTTCCCTGGACGGATCACACGAGATATCTCAGTCTACTCAGGTGCGGAATCCCTGCGTAGATCGTTACGAGCGTAGAAAGCAAATCAAACAAACACACACGAATAAACCGAAACACGTTATATATTAATAACTGAACTCACGTGATATGAATCACTGATACAGACTCTCGTCCTCACGTTTCAATGAACTCAAACCAGCTTAGATCAACTCGATTCACTTCTAAACACTAAGCCGTAACCTAGTATAAATACACGACAACTTCGCCTGATATGTTCAGGCGAAGTTGTCCATAACTTCGCTTGTTCAACAAGTTCGCCTAGGCGAACTTGTTAACAACTTCGCTTAAACAAAAACATAAATAACATTACAGACTCGATTACAGACACTAGACTATGAACTACTGACATTTATGCACCAACAGATACCACATGTAGGTCCCCCCGGGGCGTCGCCGATCGATACGAGATCCGCACGAGGTCTAGGAGTGTGGAATCCTCCTAGACTCGTTAATGGTGTACAAGATGAAGAACACAAACACGTACACGAACAAATACACGAACAAATACAAGAACGGGATAATCAAATCTGCAGATTCTTATATAATAATCAAAAAACTTACATACCAAACATGAAAACAAATGACAACGGCCGACCCGAGGTGAGCTCTACCTCGGGCCGTCCCACACGGCTCACTCTCTCGGTTTCTCTCTAGCTAATTAAACTTATCACACAATACTCTAATTTCTGGATCACTAACCCTAAACACGACACACATATATATATATATAAACTTCAGTAGGCGTCAGTAGGCGAAGTTGTTCATAACTTCGCCTATGGCGAAGTTGTGATAACTTCGCCTAAGGGGAAGTTGTCCTAACTTCGCCGTTGGCGAAGTTGTTCTAACTTCGCCTGTGGCGTTCCGCTGGTATGAATTGCATAGCGACGGTCACAAAATGCACCAACAGACTCCCCTTTGACCGTTGCTCTCAATACTAACAAACACGAAAGATCATCTGTTACAAAAACATGCACCAACAGACTCCCTCTTAACTGATGATCTTCTGTTTGCCCTTCAACCAGCCGTGTCTGAAACTGTCTTGTAGCTTCACAAATCTACCAATCACCCAGCGTCTTCCATATCAGATCTCCCCTTCAGTGTAAGCTTCTCCGACTATAATGATTGAGGTCTTTGAAATGCATGCATCCTCGTGCCAATAGATCATCTCAACCAATCACGTGAGTCCATCTGACTTCACCAACACGTGAAGTTGGGCTTCCTCCACAACTTCACCAACTCGTCGGCATACGATAAGGTTTAATCTTCAACTACTCAACATCAAGTGATCAATTTCATCACAAAACCACCTTGACAGAATCTAACACAAGACCATTAATTAATCCGAAGCATCTTCAATCACCAGGGATAACGATCAAGAACATACACACTTTAGTTCCCGATTAAATCCAACTTGTTCCAGAATTTTCACTCTAATAAATAAGCATCACGTTTCAGGATCCAATTCTCGAACGCCTTGAAAATAACATAAATAATATGCTCTGACCGCAATCCAGTAATGACAAAAACCTTCAGTTCAATTTGACTTTCTTCAGTTGGTCAACCTCGAACAACAACAATTTCATTGCCCACAAACACCCAAATATGTGTCAATATCCAGTTTCAATCAATATCCCATTCACAAACTCAACTCCATATCCAGAGTTGACACGTATTTGTTCACACGTAAGACCCAGAGATAACAAGTTTCACTCGTTGACGGAACAACATCTCCGGTCTCACAATAATCGTGTACACCTGGCCATATAGACAAAAACACCAAAATACTCTTTTTTTTTTTTTTTTTTAAACTCGTTAACTTCGCCTAAAGTTAACATCGCTCCTCCTTAACTTCGCCTGTCCATAACTTCGCCTGGCTGATAAGCGAACTTGTGAGGTAGGCGAAGTTGTGGATAACTTCGCTTAACCTTATATCTTCGCCTAAACCCTACGAACAGTGACGGCAACTTCGCCTGATGAACAATAACTTCGCCTGCGGCGCTGTTCGGCCAGAAACGCACAGAAACGTGGCAGAAACACCAAAACGCAGATCTCGAACCATAACATAAGAGCCTAAGGCTCTGATACCACATGTAGGTCCCCCCGGGGGCGTCGCCGATCGATACGAGATCCGCACGAGGTCTAGGAGTGCGGAATCCTCCTAGACTCGTTAATGGTGTACAAGATGAAGAACACAAACACGTACACGAACAAATACACGAACAAATACAAGAACGGGATAATCAAATCTGCAGATTCTTATATAATAATCAAAACACTTACATACCAAACATGAAAACAAATGACACGGCCGACCCGAGGTGAGCTCTACCTCGGGCCGTCCCACACGGCTCACTCTCTCGGTTTCTCTCTAGCTAATTAAACTTATCACACAATACTCTAATTTCTGGATCACTAACCCCTAAACACGACACACATATATATATATATATATATATAAACTTCAGTAGGCGTCAGTAGGCGAAGTTGTTCATAACTTCGCCTATGGCGAAGTTGTGATAACTTCGCCTAAGGTGAAGTTGTCCTAACTTCGCCGTTGGCGAAGTTGTTCTAACTTCGCCTAAGGCGAAGTTGTTCTAACTTCGCATGTGGCGTTCCGCTGGTCTGAATTGCATAGCGACGGTCACAAAATGCACCAACAACACACCAATCCTAGATAAATGATAATGTGACAAGTAATATCCAAAATGATTTTTGAAAAACGAAAATAGTTGAATGAGATTGAAACAGATTTTTTTAGTTTTAACGATTTGAATGCTTTTAGTAATTAATTTGTCTTATAAGGTATATTAAATTAAATATATTTAGATGTATAAAAAAAGTATAAATCAAGCCATAAAATATATATTTCTGAACCATTTTGGTCTGAGTTATGAAAGAAAATATTGAAAATTTAATATTGATCTTCTTATTGCTAAAACCCTTTATACTACACAAAAAGTTATATAAATAAATGACAAATAATTCATATAGTAAATCGTTATACATATGGATTATAATTATAATGTTCAAGATATATATAATAGGTATTTTTCATTTTTGCAATATTTATACATAAATGTTTGGAGAAAATTAAGAAAAATAAACATTTTCCTGAGTTCAAATGCGTATGAGAAAAATTTAAATCCAAATTTGAAACCAACCATATAAAAAATTATGCATTGCTGCTCGAATCCAAGTTTAAAACCAATTTGTAGTTTACCATACAAATCCAAATTCTTCGACAATGATGCACCTTTACTTTCTTTAATTTGTAGTTAGGTGTGAGTTTAAAATTTTATTCCAAGAGGCCTTCAACTTCAATTTGATATTTTATTATTTCACAATTAATGTTAATGAAAGAATTGGTTAGAATTTACATTTAATAAAAATATTGAATTGATATATTGAAATGACTTAAAAGATAAGGACCATATATTGAAATTGTTTAAAAGATAAGGATCATATATTAAAATAGGTTGAGAAAAATGTAAGAATAGCTAAGAGATTGACAAGTGGAAAGAATGAGTAGTTATTTATTAGAATAGATAGATTATATATGGTTATTATTTCTTTATTGTTGTTTATTGAAAGTATATTGTTTCATTGACCTCAATGCAAGAGCACATCCACCTATGGGGACATAGGGCGTCAATTGAGGCACCATTGGCGTGCTCTATTTTTGGCAGAGCGATTAGTCCACAGCGTCTCTACATTGTTATTGTGTGCTAGAGTGGCACTCATCAGATATTGATTATTGTTATAGAGGCGTATGGATCTATCCTAGGAAATCATTGTTATTAGTAGAGGGATAGGTGTGAGTGCCCACATCCCCCTCTGTATATTGGTGCATTAGTCTGTAGCTAATGTAGATATTGTATTGAATTATTGTTATTGGGTCATAATGGTATTTCCAAATTAAATTGTTATGGTATAGTTTCATTATTGATCATCCTATATATTTATATAATATATATATATAATATTGTCTTACTGTTGAAAAGTTAGTGTATGGTATCATGATACCAATATTGATTTGTCATTGATCGTTCATCGTATGATATCGTCTTATCGTTGCACCGTTACTGATACGTCATTGATCGTTCACCTCTTGGTATCGTCATATCGTTATTTGGTAATTGATTGTTCAACGTTTGACATTGTTTTTAATGTTATATTATTATTTATATTGTTATTGCTATTGTTCTTCCGTTACCGAGCAATTTTTGGCTCACCTGTATATCTTCTTGGTGTTTTCTCTTATTGTTTTTAAGCATATGCTTATTGGAATTTGGGGAAACGTTTGATGAGAGATAATTAAAGTTTAGGTTATGGAGAACCTGGAGTAAAAGATATCTGTGCATTGAATGTTATAGACCATTGTAAGAATTAAATCATATTAGGGTTTTGAGACTCTAACTAAATCGTTGTTAATGAATTTGATTGACCGTATTGTGAGACACGTCATCCTAACCGGGCCGGGGTGTTACACACAGGGTAGTGAAAAGACCTAAATACGAATAAAGGATCATCCGCGGGTAACTCAGGACTTCTTCAGAAGTCACCCGCGGAACATTCCCAACACCCGCATAACTTAAGTCAGAGGAAGACTAAAGAACAATTCCAGAGACTATCTGCGGACTACACAGGATTCCCTCAGAAGTCATCCGCAAGGCGTTAACCTCATGCGCGAGATGATGGAAGTGTGACGTCAGCAAATCAGTTGTAACTAACTTCTTTTAGAAGATTTACGCGAAGATTCTTTCTTGGAGGAGACATGATGTTATAACCAACCAAGGGCGGACAGCTGGTAAGGTTGTTATAACCGTGCACGTGGCCAGTTGTCTTGTCCTATCATATGCAAACACGTGTCTAGGTTGTTACAAAGAGCATCTTCTAGAAGAGGACAGTTGTACCAATAATATTCCCCAAAACCACCTGCTATATACCCTATCCCTCATCATGAGGTATTCATTCGCACTTCATATATTACATCAATCACTTAAAGTACTTTCTTTCTTTAGAACGGTACTTATTCTCACGGCAGAGGGTGGTTACGGGAAGACCACCCCCCTGACCTTCCCGTAACGAGCTCACGGTGTTCTGTTTTGCAGGTTTCTGTCACCGGACTTGTGAAGCTTTACTCATACCGTTGTGTTATTCGTTATTTAATCCATACCCTGTGGAATCATCGATCTAACCTATCTAGGTTTAGATTTGTGCTTCTTCAATAGGGTTTTATTGAATAGAATTGTGTTACTTGATATGAAAATGCACATTGACCAACACTCATTTGATTTGCTTATATTGCCAAACGGGTAGTTAAGCTATCTATGTGTAAAATTTGATATGCTACTCAGGGGTATTGCATATTAACTTATTTATATTACAAGGTTTATAATTTAATCATGTCTAACTAAAAAATTACAATCTAATTACAGGCTCATTGTGCCTTCACATTTTTTCGGTGTGCTATGTAAGTACCCAATTCCTTGATTGTCATTTTAGCATACAACGTATAATAGAAATGTACCATCTTCTTGATCAATCATAAAATAGGCTTTGTGATTAAATCATAAAATCCGAGGAACCAAGGATTGATATTTAGTAGAATAGGTTTTGTGATTCAAAAGGGGATACCGGCGCAACTTGTTACTCGCTTAGCCATTATCCAGATGTAGTTCGGTATGTGTTTATATGTGAAAATTATTACATGTTATAAAGTTTACTATCATAAAATGCTCAAAACGTAAGGCTTAATTCATTTTGCAGAGCAATCTTGCAGTCGATCTGTATTTCATAAACAAAACAATTTCATGTTGATTGTTGAAAATAAACTAAAATAAGTACAATATTGGGGCAATATTAAGGTTACCTTTATCTGCTCAAATCTTCATAACCAAAATCACAAGGAGTCAGTATGGTTGATGAAAGAACATATACGAAACCGACCTGTAGATGCACAAACAAGCAAAACCATTTAGTGCAACCCTATCAATGATTAAACCAAAGAAACAATATGTAACAAAATTTCATAAAAAAACCGATTAGAATCTGATTTTAAGATGTTTTGAAAACTAAATTGAATTAGATAATGAATTTATTGGAAAGTGAATAAGACCACAAGCCACACCAAGGTATAATAGATTAATTAACAGAAGCAAATTGCAAAGTTAACATGGTCTCATTAATAGATAATCGAGAGAAGAGATTACTGAAAACAAAAAAGACCTAAACACTAACCTAAATAAAGATGTAGTAGTGGAACATGTTGAAGCTAGCGAAGTGAGAATATCATGTTAATCGGACTCAAATCCACCCTAGAACATTTGATTTCTTAGTAGAAGTAGAGAGAGATGATGAAGTAGATGGATTTGCATTTGAAATTTGAAAATAATGAACGGGTAAAAAACTCAATACTTTATGGATAGAAGTTTTCAAAGGAAGTTTTATGTAAACAGCAGACGTGGACAAGCTGTATGAAAGCCATGTAAGCAAATGACTTCTATAATTGACACATGTGCAAATACTCTATATTGTTAACAAGTGGCACATGCTATCTTCTTTTATTATACAGTGAGATACGTAATTTGTCATAACACGTAATAGTATTTGTGTATTGATGTGGATATCCATAATGTTATAGATATCCATAATGTCAAATATGTAATTTTACTTATATTATATACACATACACGTAATAACCACTTTCAATATATTTAATTTATTTATTTTAAAATATAGTAATACTGTACTTCAAGTTTAAAAAAAATTACTTGATTTTATAGTGTAGTTTTTAATAAAAATATTAATAACACGTAAAATGTAATGAGTGTTTTTAAGAAATTACTCGATTTTATAGTGTAGTTTTTTTTAAAAGATAATAACCTGTAAAAAAGTTATGAGCGTTTTTAAGAAAGAAACTTGATTTTAGCCAACAATGGTGTTATTCCCGTTTTACCCGTACAATTATTATTATTATTGAGGTGGAGGAAAACCAATTGACAGATGTTAAAACTGTAGGGTGGGGGTGATTCCTTGTATTCAGTTGGGGCTGCTTGTGGGGAAAAGTATGAGTGGTATTAACGCTTGGGACCCGGGAATTTAGGAAGCGGTTGTCGGATTGGAAAGCAAAAAAATTATCGGTTGGGGGTCGCATTCGGTGATAAAACCGATTCTTAATTCTTTGCCAACCTATTACTGTTCATTGTTTAAAGCACCTGATGGGGTGGCTTGGGATTATGAGATGCGAACGTGGCTTTACTGGCAAGATGGTGGTGGCGGTTCAATAATGAGAAAGGAAGTTTATGGTGGAAGGTGATTTGGTCATTTCATCATTCGTCACGTTCTTGGTCAGCCATCCCAGCTAAGTTGTCAAGTCCCTGTCCGTGGAGTAGAATTGTAAAGATTAAGAGAATATGGTGTGGATTTAAGTGGAGGGTTCCAATACATGGCGAAAAGTGGTAAGAAATTCGTGGTTTTGGCTAGATTGCTGGGCTGATTCGATTCCTTTTGGAATTCGTTTTCCAAAACTTCTAAAATTGGAAAGACAACAAAATTGCTTTGTGGCAGATCGTTTGTACATGTTAGATGGATGGATATGTGGTAGTTGGGAGTGAGTGAGACAACCAAATAATAGGGATGAAATAGAAGAGTTAAGACTATTATTGTATGTATGTCAGGGGGTTGGTTTGAATACAAGTGAAGACACGGTGTCTTGGATCTATGACGCGTCGGGGAATTTCTCAGTTGGAAGTGTTAAAGACCGGCTCTTAAGAAACCAGGGCTCGGACTCTGAATGCTTGTTTAAATGGAACCGGCTGGTCCCTAAGAAAGTGGGTTTCGTCACATGGAGAGCCGTTCTTGGTCCATTACCTACGTTTGATGCTCTGATTCGGAGGAATATACCGGTGAGTTCGTCTTATTGTCCGATATGTGGTGAAGTGGAGGAGTCGATTGAACACATACTTGTCTCGTGTGGTTTAGCTCAGACTATATGGAGTGTGATCGCCCAATGGTGTAAGTTGCCCGCATTGTTCCTTTTTAGCTTTCGGGATGTGGTAAATCTTCATAAGTTCTCGGCTTTCCCTAGAGAGAAAACAAAGGCTCTCCGAGCTTTATGTTTGATTGTGACGTGGTGTTTATTGAAAAAGAGGAACGCGTTGGTACACTCCCGGACGCCGATTCAAGTGTCGAGCTTGGTGGAAGAGATAAAAGTCTTGGGTTTTCTCTTGATCAAGAACAGGGGGGAAAAAAAGGGCTTTCTTGGAAGGATTGATGTTGTTTTCGGTTGTAATGTCCTTTAGTGCGTTGGGGTTATTTAGTTGTTCAGTTTGTTCCATGGTATTTTGCTTTGGTGTCATGTCTATTGGATGTGTTGGTGCATGTATTGAAGGCCTAGCGACTTGCTAGCTTTTTAATAAATATATTTTGTTAGTCGTTCAAAACATAAAAAAAATTATTATTATTATGTAGCTGATGGCCTGATACATGCTTCTCCTTTTTTTTTCTTTTTTCTTTTGCATTAAAATGTACTTTTTAACTGATGTATATGTATTGTTAAATTTTATGATATATTTTTCTTTAAATATAAATTCGAATACAACTAAAACTAGGTCTTGTGCTATCTATGGTTTTTCTTTTTTTCTTCTCTTATGATGTAAATTAAAAAAATAACTTATCTTCAAATTTGTTTAAAACGATAACAAATAACGATATGATGCTTATGAAATACGAGAAATAGAGTTTGAAAAGGAAATGGTGAACATTAATTGTGTGATCAGAGAGTTGAAGGCATTAAGCTTATTATGGGTGAGAAATAGATCTATGGGTACGGGCCTAACATTGAAGGGATGGTGTGGTTTCTATCTTTATGTATATGTGATCGGGTGTGATGGGATAATTGCCATCATGGGTCATGGGTGTGACATGTTGCTAATAACGACGTGGTTGTAATTTTACATATAGTAACAAATCATATTGTTGTTGGTCGTTAAAAAAAACAGTCGGTAATAAAACCGGTTTTTATACAAAAACTTTCGGTACGATGTTCTAGCAAACCGGCCAAAAATACTGGACTCAAACTACCGGCCTGTTGTGCGAAATCCGGTTAAACCAGTTCAACCGGACGGTTTTAAACCAGTTTTTAAAACACTGGTTTTAAGGTCATTTTGCAATAGGTTGATAGAAAGCCAGGAATTAAACCTTATCTGTTGTCCCAAGTTTTGAATGAAACAAAACAAAATTTTGATGGAACCTTACACAATCACATTAAATTCGTATCTTTAACTTATTCTGTTTTGTTTATGATCAACATATGGCACAATTTAATTATAAGAAACAATGTTACTAAATGAAACAAACAAGCTCTGTCGGTAAATCAAGTACAATGTATCGTTTTAAGATGTATATTAACAAAGTTTTATTTTAACAATAATTTAGATCACGGACCGAACGAAAGGCCACTTACTCAAATGATCATTTCCATTTCATTTTTAAGAGGAAGTCTCTCATTAGATGAGAAAACTCATTTTATTTTTATTTTTTTTCATTAATTAAGACTTAAATTCAAAACCTATTTTTCATGCTAATTGAAGTCTTTGAATCTCTCATCTTAACTACTTGGGTTGGGGATCATTTAAAAAAAGGGGGACTTCATAGGTTTAAGTCTCACTCGTGACAAAGAAAGGCGGTTTTACTTTTAGGTTGGAACATGAGATTTTCTTACATATTATGGGTTTCCTTCTGAGGATGGAATAAAGAATGGAGATGACCTGACATGTCAGTAGCCCAACAGTGTTCTAAATAGCCGTTTAAAAGGGAAACAAAAACAACAAAGTTTCATTTGCCTACATGCCGTGGGAGGGTGGGTTTCTATTCAAGTCGTATTTGAAAACTTTTATTTTGTTTGTGTTTTATATAAAAGTTGTTTAGTCAGTTTATAAAGTTATGACCATGCATAAAAAGTGTTAGTCGATTTATTTCCACAAAATCGATTAAACTTATAAAATTCGTGTGAATCAAACTATACATGTTAAATATGCTAGTCAAGTTTAATAGTAGTTAGTTCGGTGTGCTTACACTTGGTTGTTACTTGTTAATATGCAAACACGATAAACAATTTTTAAGCGTTATTTGGCTTATTAGACTATGTGTAGTCTTCTCTTCACATCCAGACATTATGCGCCACGTGGTGCCCAGTCAGAGTTATGGTTTTTTACAAAAACAGGCTGTAGTTATACCTCTTCACCCCCAGACATTATGCACCACGTGGCGCCCAGTCACTTTTACATTTTTTTTAAAATTTTGAATAAGAATAATCAAATAACAATAATATTTTATTAAATAAATATTTTACATGAAAATAAAAAAAACTATTCGTCGTCGTCGTCGTCTTCGCCCTCTTCGTCGTCGTCGTCTTCTTCATCGTCTTCGCCATCGTCGTCGTTGTCTTCATCATCGTCTTCATTGTTGCCCTCGTTATGATCATCGTTTTCACCAGGCAAAGGCCGATATATCCAAAGATGTTGGACCAAATCCTCCTTTAGTGCGTTATGTATTTCTCTTGACCGCACGGAATCCGAGTTTTCGAGTCTTTGCTCCATACTTGTCGGAGTCCGTGGTGGATCCGGGTCCGGTATGAAAGTTGGACATATTGCTCTTCCCTCGTCCTCGATGATCATGTTATGCATTATGATACACGCATGCATAGCACATTTCATTCTTTCTAAAGTCCACGGACGACAAGGATTTTTAACAAAATGCCATCGTTGTTGAAGAACACCAAAACACCTCTCGATATCCTTTCTCGCAAACTCTTGCACTTTCTTAAAGTACTGTCTTTTTTCATCCATCGGGTCTCTGAATGTTTTAACGATTATCACGTACTCTAGATATATTCCATCACCCAGATAGTACCCATGATGGTAGAAGTTATCGTTAGCCCAAAACGAAGCGACGGGAACGGTCCCAGATATGTAACTCTCCATCACAGGAGACTGCTCTAAGACGGTTATGCCATTGTTGGAACCGGAAACACCAAAGAATGCCGACCAAATCCAAAGGTCGTATGAAGCAATCGCTTGAAGGCTGACCGTTGGTCCCTTTTGGTCACCTCGTGTGAATTGACCTCGCCATGCAGTTGAACAATTAGCCCATTCCCAATGCATGCAATCTACACACCCTATCATGCCGGGGAAACCATGCACCCTTGTATGTGCCTCGTAAAGACGTTGTAGATCGTTCCAGTTGGGCTCTCTCAGATAATGCGGTCCATATAGTTTCAATATTCCTATATTTTACAAAACTTTTATAAAATAAACAATCAAATAACAAGTGATAAAACTATTTAAAAAAAACAAAACGTACCGTAACAAAAATACTCCAAGGTGTCCCGAGTTGTTTTGTCAGCCATCTTTAAATACCCGTCGTTGATGTCGGTCGTGTTTCCGTAGGCGAGCACGCGTACGGCTGACGTAACCTTCTGAATAGCCGTGAATCCTAGCGTCCCTCGACCGTCAGGCTTTTGCTGAAAGTAATCAAACTGACGCTCCAAATCATTGGTGACGCGCATAAATAAATTTTTAGACATCCGAAAACGACGCCTAAAGGTCTTCGGGTTCTTGTATCTCGGCGAGTCGCAGAAGTAATCCGCCATCAACCGGTTGTTGGTTTCGATAAGATCTCGTTCGATATATGCTCCTTTTGAAATGGGGGGTGGTGGAGAGCTAATCGCACTCGTAACGGAACTCATATACTTTGTCACGAGCATAATCGCACTCGTAACCGCCTGTTCCTCCTTCACGTCCTCGTCTTGTTGGTCGGCCCGAGTAACTGTTTATATATAGATGGAGGATCCATGTATATAGTGAATTTTGTGTGAGGAATTATAGAGTTGAAAGAGAATTTTTATAAATTTAATAAGTTTTGATTGGGGATGAAATAGTTTAATATATAGGAAATAACATTCTTTTTTTTCCTCCAACGGTTGAATGCAACGGCTATTTTTTGATGTTTGTGCCAATTTATCGCGTTTTACCTATAACGATCCAAAAAAAAAAAGACAAAACGCAGGGGGTGGTGTACCCGCGTTATATGATATAACGCTCGTGGCAACGTGCCACTACGGAAGGTCTTAGTTTCTTTACGGTGTCAGAGTTAATACAACTCATTAACTAAAGATAGCTAGTTGCTACTTGGTTTCGCTCAATGAACGACTGCACGTTATTACTCTACTGCTATAGTAGCCACAAACTTATTTAATTATTGGCTCTTTTTTATGTACGTTGTGGGCTTCTTGCATGAGGTTTTCTTTTATTTTTTATAAATTTTCGCTTTTTATTTGAAATTAACGTAGATTTCTAAAGCCCATCATATATCTATTACTACTAGCCAACTAACGTTTCACCCTCTTTATATATCTCTTCAAATTGGAATTTAAATTTCTTGGTAAATAATCCGTTTGATCTTTAGACACAATGTTTTATAAATCTAGTTTTAACAAATTAAAACAATTAAATAGGTATCTTAACATTTTCAAGTATATTCTGAAACTTCAAGACATGTCGAATGAAACATAAATATTTGTTCCTAGTTAGTTAATAATATTGTGATTAAATAATTCTTTTGCAGGTAAAGAAAATTATATATCTTGTATTTACCATATTAAATATATACTCACATGGTTGGTAACAATGTATAACTAATATATTTTATGCTATGCATAAAAAATACAATTATAAATAAATATAAAAATGATCATAAATATAAGAGTTACGTACATTGTTAGTCTTTGTGATTTCAAAATGTAACATGTTTTAAGCACTAAGATTTTCAAGTAACGATGTTGAGGCATAAACTTTGCTCTTTGTTATACCCTTAGGTATTAACACTAACGCTTATTAATATCTAACTAAGAAGCTTCTCATACGTCTAACACGTGAGGGCATTATCATCTCTTTAACTAGTGGTGAACAAAAAAAACCGAATTAACTGAACCGAAACCAAATCAACTAAAAAAAATCAAACTGAAGCATTAACCGACAGTTAATTTTTGTTTTTTGAAAAACCAAAATTTCGGTTTTGATTATCCATTTTTAAAAAACCGAAAAAACGAACCGAACCGATGGATGGTGATGAAGATTATGAAAACTTGGTCTAAACTTTAAAGATAAATAAGATGATGAATGAAGATTGGGACTAAACTTTTATTGTTTTTTTATTAAGAAATTTGTAAAATTTTAAACACTACTACTCTAAACAATTTAGTATTTGTATAGTTCCACGTAAGACGTGTCATTTCTTTACGCTGAGACCGTTGATTTTCCTCATCCCCCGCCTGCATATTCGTCGACGATGGCTCTTTGTAAATAAGGAAGGCCGACAATATTCAAAACCATAAACATTAAATTTATAGCCAGCCCTAACTGGTAAGTATCTCAAGTTTCAACCCTCAAATTCAGCCACAACTGAATTACAATCTACTTTAAAAATTCTTTTTATATTTCATCAAACAGAGTGCAGGTTTTTCATGTTGCTAGATCCTCCCGCGAGACACCAACTCGTTCATGTGCTACTGAACACAATTAACCAAAAAGTAATTAGTTTATAAACAAGTACAAGCCAGGCTAAGCTCAAACTTTATATATAAAGCTCTAAACTTGATTTTAAAAATAAATTCACAATAAGTTAACAAGTGAAGTTTGAAGCCTTAAAACCGAGCATAAATTGGATGTGGCTCAAAGGTAGAGCATCCACTTTACTAGTGAGAGGTAGGGGTTCAAACCTCACTATCGCCAACTTATATGAGATATATGAGGGATGACCCTGGCTTGACAGGGTTCGAGTGATCTCACCTGGTTTTACCGGCTACTTGCTGTCGTGCCATTAGACGGGTGTGGGGGTCGGGTTTTATCCGGTGAATCCCTCAATAGGGTGGACCGCTAGGGGCTTCGTCCGTCCGGAATAGCGACCGGCTCGGGCTACCTTTGGCCAATGGAGGCCACGTACGAAGTACCCGGCCGAGCCGTTTGTTTTTCCAACAGCTACAACAAAAAATATAAAATACAAGATCTAGTGTACAACGTACAAGCACACAAAGCATAAGAATTGTACATCCAACAGCTACGACTCTGGAAGAAGCACTTCCAACAATGACATAAACCAGTAGAGCCTCACGAAACACTCGTGTCCTATCATTGTCTCTTAACCTACACGTTGCAAATAATCCAACAGAGGGATTGGATTGGATTGTATGCATGAAGCGGTTCTTCCCGGAACTCACTTCTTGCTTCAGTGGTGGCTCACCTTCACCGTCGGAGGCTCGGAACATCGCGAGCCGACGCCGGCGGACGACGCAAGGTGGTAGATCCAGGAAGAACCGGCGCCCGGCGCTCGCGGCGATTGAGGAACACGCTAACCAGAGCGCCGGAGGCAGATCGGAGAAGAAGCCGTTGATTAAGACTAAATTGGCCGGGAAACTTAATTCGGATTCTTACCAATCGGATCACCGGTAACTTCCTTTGACTTTGTTTTTTCGATAAGAAACCGATCTTATCGAAACTCAAAGGACATGAAAAAAACCAAACTGGAAAAAACAATAGACGGTTTGGTTTTATGTTTTTTTTTATAAAGAACTAAATTTACGGTTTGGTTTTGGTTGTTAATGTAATAATAACAGAAAAAATCAAATGAAGTTACAGATTTTTATTTTCTATTTTATTAAATATGTAACTTAAAATATTTTACTTTAAATGTATAATAATTAGTTAGTTATTAATTAGCAAACTAACATAGGGCCAACTTTATGAAATCGGGGAAAACTGAAACCATATAGATTCCAAAACTTACTTTGAGGTGGTGTTTGAGATTCTTTATTTAAGGTAAAAAGGTCTTTTTATGATAAGTAAAAAAGGTTTTATGACTTTCTAATAAGAAGTTTTAAAAAATGTGTTTGGATTAACATAAGACAATAAGTTGTTCTTTAAAACGTATCTGGTTTATCTTTTTGATTTAAAAGACCAAAAAAAACATAAGTTAGCAATGGGTGGAATGGAACTTTGAAGGTGTAATGGGTTTTCTAATCCTAAAAGGAGATAAGTTAGCAAACTCCAACTTATCGAAAACCCTTATTTTAATCTTGTTGATAAGGAGAAATGAAAAAGACCTTATGTGTTTTCAAACACTTTGTTAACACAAAAATGACTTATTCAACCATTATAAGTCATAAGGAGAGGAAAATAAGGAATCCCAAACACACCCTGAAAACTGGAAACCGAACCATACACATCACCAATTTCACTGATTAAAATTTGGCTAAACTGAGATGCAATTATTATATAATGGATAAGAAGCTCGTTTTCCTGCTCGAATTTGATTTTTTATTCAAATATCGTTTGTTTATAGTTTATCATACTTATAAATTGTGGGGTAATATATGCAGGAAATCGAATAGTTTATTTGAGCTTCCAGCTTATTCACCAACACCGTTTGTATTTTGATTTCCATGATTTGGTCACCCTCTTCGTCCTTCTGGTTTCCCCCAATACTTGTATAAATATTATGACCAGTAAATAATATTATGACCAGTAAATAATTTTCCAGTTCAGTAAAATTTTAATGGGAGGAAATGGAATTATGAGAGTTGCTAGTAACCAAGAACAATATATGTTATTTAATGTGCTATAAAGTCTCTTTTATGTGTATGTTTGATTTGGTTTAATCGTGTTCAAGTTGTAGTTGTAGTTAGACGTATGGTGTTTAGGTTGTCGTGTTTAATTGAATGAGTTGACCCGTTAACCTGTTTTTGACTGTGTAACCTATTTTTACATGCGTAAGCTATTCCCATTCACAACCCAACCAAATCTAAATTTTTTACTCTCATTCACAAGTCACAACCCAACTCAACCCAAACAATTTTTTTTATTAAATAAATATAATTTATATAATTATATATACAATAAAATACATTATTTAAAAACACTATAAATACCTCCACATGTTATTTTAACGACACATATATAATTTAGTATGTTATATTCTATCAAAAATATAAGAAAATTAAAAATAAAAGTTTGAATACGGATGATTCATGCCTTTCATGGTATACGAAGATATTAGAAACATTATGAATTTGGTATATTTTTTGTATTTTCTAAAATTGGTTAATGCTTTATTTTTAAAATAATAAGCTTTACTTAAAACAAAATATAACCGAGATATAATTAGTTAAAGAGAATATATAACCAACAGCAAAATTACTTATAGCATAATAATTAAAAAAGAATTAGAAAAAGGAATTCCAGGCTCAGTTGCTCACGACCGAACAATGGTCGGTCCACCAATCTGATTGCTTCAATAATAAGAGTTTTAACTTTTTTTTATACCTTATATTCACCGACCGACCCACAAAAACATGCCAATGGGGGTAGTCTTACTTCACTACTACCCACTAGAGGTGTTCAAAAAAACCGGTTACGGAACCGGTTTGGGCGGTTAACCGGAAAACCGGTTTTTTAAAAACCGGTTTTTTTAAAAACCGGTTTGACCGGTTTACGTAACCGGTTTACGTATCGGTTATACGTTTTGGAGCCAAAACCGGTTTTGTAACCGGTTATAAAAAAAACCGGTTTTTTTTAATAACCGGTTATTAAAAAACCGGTTAACCGGTTTTTAAAATAACCGGTTTATAGCCGTTATAAAAAAACCGGTTAACCGGTTTTTTAATAACCGGTTAACCGGTTAAACCGGTTTTCGAACGTTACCAAACGGCTTTATAGCCGTTTTTTTTTTTTTTTGCCCGTTTTTTTTGCCGTTTTTTTTGTTTTTTAACCCCCACAAACATCTATATATAGTTTAGGTTGGGTATTGGTTAGATCACACTTGATTATACAACTCCAAAAGCTCTAAACGTTTATTTCATACGCGATTATAACTCCAAACGCTCTTCTTTCGTAGTCGTTTATTTCATACTCGAGTATACCACTCTTAATTCGTTGTCGATTATCATGGCCTCCCAAAGTGCTGCTTCATCGGTCAACATGGGTGCCTCGAACACGGGAGAAACCGTCGTTCGGGTCATCCCCACGAAACGAAACCAAGATATTTGGCAACATTTCGACCTATGCGAAATGTCTAACGGAACCCAAAAAGCTAGATGCAAACATTGTTTGAAGTTTTATAACAAAGAAGCAAACTCCAGTTTAAGAGCTCATGTAGAAAAGCCCTCTTGCAAGGTCTTGAAGGACGAATCCGGAAGTAGTTCGCAGCCGGAGATGACGAATCAAGGAACGGTGTTTACGTACGACCTTGAAGCGGTACGTCAACAGTTTGGCAACTTTGTGATTCAACAATCACTTCCTTTCAACCACTTCGACAACCCTCAATTCACGCAGATGATGCAAAAGTATGTTCAACCACGCTACCAACACGTAAGTCGTTCGACCCTTAGAAGAGATATGCTTAAAGCATGGAAAGACGCTAAATCCGAACTAATTTCATACTTTTCAAACTTACAAACTGGTGTGAACTTAACAACGGATGTGTGGTCGGTACCTAATGGTTCGCCCGACTCATACATTTGTGTGACGGCTCATTGGGTTGACCCCCGGTCGTGGCAAATGATGAAACGAACCGTTGCGTTTCAATTGTTTGATTACCCGCACACGGGTAGAAATATTTTTAAACTCTTGGATAAAGTCATTCGACAATACAAGATTGAAGATAAAATCTTTTCAATATCGTTTGATAACGCGTCCAACAATACGGCCGCGGTTGGCCATTTAAAATTAAAGTATAAACCTATTTGTGATGGAGCGTTTTTTCATAGCCGATGCATTGCACATATTATCAACTTGGCCGTGCAAGATGGGTTAAACGTGATCGAAACGCAAAGAAACAATTTTAAAAGAATGTTACGAGATGTTTTTAGCAACAATAAAACATTTTCAAGATACAAAAAATTTTGTGATGAAGCTAATTGTCAATGGTTGGGGCCCAATTGGGATTGTCCAACAAGATGGAACTCGACTTGTGATATGTTTGAGAAAGCCATCCAACAAAAAGAATCACTAGTTGCGTTTCATCAAATAATGTCAAGTAGGGGTAAATGTGCACCGTACGATCCTAGAAACTGGTTATTGATTGAGATCGTTACGGAGGTTCTTCAAATTTTTAAATCTTGCACAACTAGTTTATCCGGGGTTTACTATCCAACAAGCCCCATTGCTTTACCAAAAATTGCTGTCATGTGCACAAAGTTGACTGAAATTCATTGTAGGGGTGCACCTTATTTTGATATGGGTGCAAAAATGAAAGAAAAATTTATAAAATATTTTCAACAACTACCCGCTGTTTTGACCTGTGCGGCTGCGTTAAACCCTTGCATCAATGTTGGTGGTGTTGAAGCTTTAATAGAAAAAATTTGTGATGAGCTAGGGTTAAACGACGATCAAAACCCCTATCATAGCCAAACTTTAAAGAATGATTTCAACACCACATTGGCAAACATGTATGATGTTTACCTTACAAAACACGGGTCGTCTTCCCAAATTCATGACTCGTTAAGAGCTGTTGCCCAATCCCAATCCCAAACCGACCTTGAAATGGGGATGTACTACATGATTTGGGAAGACGCCGGTAAACGTCAAAGGGTAAACACCCCAAGCAGTGAACTTGGAAGGTATGGTGGTACCAACTTTGTGAAACACATGACTCCGGATGAATTTAGAAGTCTTGATTTGCTGGCTTGGTGGAGAGGTAAGGAGGATGAGTTTCCGATCCTCGCCGCCATGGCCAAAGATTTACTAACGGTCCAAGCTTCCACGGTAGCTTCGGAGTCTGCTTTTTCTGTTTCTGGCAGGGTTATATCGATTAGGAGGACTCGACTCACTCCAGCAGCTGTAGAGATGTCGATTTGCTACAAGGATTACTTGGACTCTTTAGACAGGGCACAACATCAACGCTCACTCGAGGGGGAAATGGACTATGAGGCGGCCTTGTATGAAGACGAGGTCAATCAAGGACACATTCAACCAATGACCGATGAAGAAGCCGCGTACGACGATTACCTAAGGAATAGCTCGGGATCGGGTAGCGAAGAAAATGAGTAACAAACATCAACTTGTTAATGTAATCGTGTCTAAGCATTCTTTAATGTTTGTATTTTTGAGTTACGAATATGCGATAACGATTTAATGTTTGTATTTTTAATGTAAAAGCTATAAATGAAAGTTATGTGTTTTTAATCTTCCAAGCAAAGAATGCTAACAACGAAACCCTAAACCCTAAACCCTAAACCCTAAAGCAAAAAAAAAAAAAAAAAAAAAAAAAAAAAAAAAAAAAAAAAAAACCGGATAACCGGTTAGACCGGTTATTAAAAACCGGTTATAAAAAACCGGTTTAATAACCGGTTCTAACCGGTTTTTAAACCGGTCCAAACCGGTTTGGCCGGTTTGAGTTTTCACCATTAAAAACCGGTTAATAACCGGTCCGGTTATTAACCGAACCGGTTTTTTTCTGGATAAAAAAAACCGGTCCGGTTAATAACCGAACCGGTTTTTTCAAAAAAACCGATTTGTGCACCTCTACTACCCACCAAATTCATCGGGTTAAACATAGAGCTGTTTACGAGCCGAGTTAAAACGAGTGAATGCTTGCTTGTTGCTTGGTTCTTTACAACCAAACCGAACGAAAAAAACATATTTAAAATCAAGTTTAAAAAGTGTACAAAGTAATTTTAAAGAGAATATATAAAGAAAAAACAAGTTTAATATCATTAGAATGCTTAAATAGTCACATCAAAAAGTGTACAAAGTAATTTTAAAGATTTAAGACAAGAATGTGATGTCTAGATATGATACTTTTTTCCCAAAATATCAAATTTAGCTTTAAAAGCATAAAATTTAGATAAATAGTATTTCAACCCACGCGTTGCGCGGGTTTTGGACCTGCATTGTAAGATAAGTTGTTGTGTGAGCAGAATATAGCAAGTTCAAGTGTCGATAAGTTGTCGCGTGAACAAAATATAGCAAGTTCAAGGGCCGATAAGTTGCCGCGTGAACAAAATATAGCAAGTTCAAGTGCCGATAAGTTGTCGCGTGAACAAAATATAACAAGTTCAAGTGCCGATGATAAGGCATAAGAAAAGACCCACACGTAGCGGTTGGACCGGTATCGTTAAACCGTAAAAAAGCAACAGAAAAAAATATGTTATACTGCAGGATTTTGTACCCATGCGCCACGACGCGTAGTAACGGACACGCACGTGGTAACCTTGGACGCTTCCAAGTGATATTTTAATGTATATAGTTTTCTTATAACAGATTATTTACTTTCAAAATGTAACACGGCAGTGGATTTAAAGTATAAATATTTATAATTGAATATTATCAAGAAGATACCAAGAAACAAAAATATGTAAACTTGTTTGAATTTAAAGGTTAGATGTGATGTGTTACCAAAGATTTCCATATGTAATTACACTCTACTTTGATCTACTCAAAATAGATAGAAACACCTTTCTCTCACATAGTGTATAAACCCTTTTTCTTTTTGGTTTTGCCACTACCACTACCATACTTTATCATCACAACCGCCATCAATTTTTTCTCAAATCATGGATCTAGTTTATACATCAGTAAACCCAAGAATCAAGGGATGTTAGGAAATCATTTCACAAACATGCTCAGATAGGCTCACACATCATAGCATGCAATATGACTAATTTCTCAAACAATAGAGAAACTACATATGAGGATGGAAAGAGTAGAACATGCATCAGGGCCGGCTCTGAAAAGACGAAAAAATTTTTGGGCCAAATGCGAACTTTTTTTAGACCTTAAGTTAAAGAAACATTTTGTTGGGTTTAAACAATTTAATTATAAATGGGCTTATTTGATTATGATTTAAGTTATGTAAAAAATTTTTGTATAAAAATAAGCTTAAAATTGTCTCAAATAAGACTAGAACCTACAACATTTTGGTTAGATGTCATACCCTTTTACCATTAGACCAAGCTAGTGGTTATGTCGTGTTGAAACATTGATTATACATATGTTTTTGATAAAAATACATATATTTTTTTTTTGAGAAAAAAATTTCGGGCCATTCGGGGTGTCGGGCCTGTGACCGCCGACTACCCTACCATGCCTCAAAGACGGCCCTGACATGCATCTAAATAAAGCTTTACAAAGTTGAACATTGGATTTGTGAGAAGCCATCTGCTTATGCTTACAATCGCCGCCATAAACTACCGGAAAGCCGCCGGAAACAATGGGGCAACAACTCCATTTCTCTCCTTTACTCTCTCTATGTAATAAACGTAACGGTCATAGTTCAGTCGGTGCCACATACAACCACAGGCCTTCAAATCTCTCAAGTTATGTGATCTCTTTTTAAGCGGAGGAGAGAGAGAGGATTAACATTGAGATGGGAAAGAAATCTGAATGTGTTTGATAAAAGCAGAGAGATGAACGTACATATAAAACACGTGTACTAAAACCAATGCAACTAGTAGTTTACCTGTCCGGTGGACGGGAACATCAACTCAGGATTGTGACCTACATGATGCAGTGTCACGAGCCAAACATCTTAAATCCTTATAATCCTTAAAAATTTCACACCAGATCCATGCAATTGATGTAAGGTGGTCGTTAATATTCTCTTTTTCTTGCTATTTAGTCCGTATTTCAAAGCATAAAAAATGGGATTCCTACTTTTTTTCTCATTTTCCTACATGTTCAATAACATATATTCAACAATCATATATGATACATCAAAATTTTAAAAAATATACTAAAAGAAAAATAGAATGACAAAACGCGTTGACATGGGATGAGAGAAGTACATCAGTCTCTAATAGATACATACCAAATAAAAAGGTATCTAGCTTCTGTTGGCCATGAATTTGTGAAGCAATATGATTTCTTGTTTTTGAGCCAAAAATCTTGATAGAAGTTTTAGATGACCGCTTCACTGCTAAGTTATTTCTCACTCATCTTTTATTACGCCCTAAAAATTTGACCAATATGCCCCTGTTGCAAAATGATCCTTTTGCAGCCTATAGACCCGTTACCTGTTGTCTTTAAAACTTGTTATTTCCTTTCAAGTTTTATACTTATAGATTAACGGTTGAAACATCAACACCCCATGCCATCATTCATGTCATCAAAACTGTAATATTTAACTCGCTTTGGTAGGAGTAAATGTTCACAAACACAACATTAAATTAAAACTAACTACTATTGCACCAAAGCTTATTGCAACAACAATACCTTTTGGGAATATCACCTGCTTATTGCACCAAAGCTTTCCAAAAGCTACAAATCCAAGTTAATTGGATAACTTTGTGATGTAACTCTGTAAGATTTGTTAAATAATATACTTTGTGGATGCAAAAAGCTCCTCTAATGCAGGCTTGTTCCGGTTATCCATCTGCAGTGAAGGTAAAATATAAACAATTTCAGTTAATACTCATCCAACATGGCAATATTATCAATATTCTGCTCATTGTCTTTGAATTAAACAAAGCCTATAATATGATTATTTAAAATAGCAAGACCGTCACCCAACTCTTGCCCGTATTTGATGTGGTCAATCATGTAACACCCCGGCTTTAAGCGGAATACGCCCAGGTGCAACGTACAGATCACTCACATGCCCGTAACACTATCAATAGTGACAATATATATATATATATATATATATATATATATATATATATATATATATATATATATATCATATTTTCGCAAGTACACATATAGTTTGATAATGAGACAAAAAGAACATCACATCTAAATGAAGGAAATATTATTCATTGAAATAATCCTGAGGTATAACTAATTTTCTTGTCCTGTCACTTCATAGTATCAACATGCAGCACGTTTAAAATAATATATTTTGTCAACAACACATGTTGATGAGTTTTCATAAGTTTTTGCGTATATAAATATATATAAAATGTGTGATTCAACGATCGTCATGCAATAAACATTCAAACATAATGTAAATGAAATCAAATAGTGTCATCCTCTCGTTCATATAGCCGAATCCGCAGAAGTCAGGGAAATGAGAACCGCCATAGGTAAACAACCGAAGTCGTAACGTTAGACGGCGCAGGTACGTCCCGTCGGACCCTCTCACTATGTGTATGCGTTTGCGTAACTTCTACCATAAAAAACAGTAAACACGTTGCAAGCAAGTTCACGTATAAACATAAACAATATGCAAGAATAATATTAACGTGTACGATAAATGTGAGTCGTTTTGTAATTAAGCGCATACCTAACGAAATAAAAACTTGTGGCATGCTACACCCCAAAAATATTGAAAGTTAAAAAAGAGGTTATGAAAAACTCACATGTTAAATAAACGAGTCGAGAATGAAAAATGTCTTTAAGCAAGTGAACCGACAAAGTTCGGTTCAACGAACGACCCTAGATATATAAATAGCTCGGCTTAAAAAGAATTTGCGAAAAGAAAGTAATTTGGAGAGGACGTTTGGTTTATGACAAAGCAATTTATAAATTATATATATATATATATATATATATATATATATTGGGTTTATTAAAAAATGCCTTTGGTTATTTGATTTGTTAAGTTAATTTATTTTAGTTTAATAAAAATAAATGGGTTATAATAATTATTAATTAATTTAGATGAGTCCGGTTTGTTCCAACCGAACAATTAATTAAGAACACTAGTTTAATGAGTGGTTCGTTTTTTGGCCGGACACGAACCCGGTTATTGAGTCGGGTTTGTGCGTAACATTATTTGAAAAAGATGAAGTAGTATGATAAAAAAATATTTGTTCTTATTTATTAGTTTGTAAAATAAAAGTTGACTTTTAAACATAAAATTCATAAACCGAACATAAGCGGGCCGATTACGAAGGATGATATGTCTCCAAGAATTTCGTTTGTGTTGTCATCATGGAAACAATCGTTATGTGTAATGACAAGAAATAAACATTACCCGGGGATTGGATCACAAAAGAAAAAGAAAATAGTAATTCTTAAGTAGTTGACTTTTGAAAGTTAAACTTGAAACTTGAGAGAAATTGACAAGCTTGAATGATTTTTAGTGTAAATTAGTTGTGCAACAAAATTGTAGAGAATGAGTGAGCTTTATATAGGCTTAAAATCGTAATAACAAGGTCAAAGTAAGTTAATTTGATGGCTAGTCAAAATGCTAGTCATAAGGCTTGAAATCATTGATTTTGACTAACTGAATGTTTTTATAAACCATTAAATGTCTGACTCAATTGATTAAAGAAAGATGATATAATACTTAGAATTAAATTTGTACCATCATAAATAACAAAACAACATTATAAACATAAACAGCATCATGAACATAAATACAAAAATAATTCACCATTTATTAATAAATGAAGATCTGAAAGGTGTCGAAAAATTAAAATGGGTCGGGTTTCAAAAATTAATAATGTCACAAATCACGTATTAGATGATGAAAAGAACAGTCAATACTTATAAAACAAAAGTATGAAAAAGAATTATGGAAAGGAGGATAACATATCTGAGAAAGACCCACAGACATCAACCACTGTTTCTCCTTCTCAGCCCGCTTGGCTTTCTTCTCCAACTCCTTGTATCCCTCCGCAAGGTTGACATTATCAGCCTTCAGCTCCTTCGCCCTTTTTTCCATCTCCTCTGCCTGCTCATTCCGCAGCTTCGCCTCCTCATCATAAGACTTAATCAGATCACCATGAAAGGCGACCAGACTTTCAAACGCAATGTTGGCCTCCAAAGCCTTCGCCAGGTCGGCTTACTTCCGCTTGGTCTCCTCAAGGGCAGTGGCAAGAATGGATTTCTGTGTTTTACATGCATCTTCCCATGAACTAGCCGCAGCAGCTTGGCGATCCTTTTATGCTCGAAGGGCAATCTCAGTGTCCTTTAGCTTCCACTTTGCAGTGCTAGCCTCTAACGTTGGTCCTCGGTAACCTTCTTCGCTTCCTCTGCTTGCCTCAACATCTCACCCCATTTCTCCCCCATGGAGAGCCACTCCATGAAAATTTCTTGCCCACTAGCCACAGGTTGGCCATGATAAAATTGAAACTTAGGGCAAGATCATGGCATGAACGGCCACGCTGAAATGCACGCTCCACCGGTGGGATTCCATGACTGAGAAACTCGGCACAGACTTTCGTATCGGTGAAGTGCGATCCTTGAACTAATGTCCGCAGTATGTGTATGTGGTCGTCCTCACCGGGATTGGCCATCCCATAATGGTCATCGTCAGATATACCTCCACCACCTGATTGCTGCAGTGGTGAGGAATGTGAGAAATGTGGAGGAGAACGCGGAGGAGAATGTGGAGAGTTATGCGGGGACTCCTCTGTCTCTAGATCCTCAACGTCTTGCTCCGGGTCCTTCCCCTTGAAGCCAAGAGTGTCATAAAAAATGATAACTGTCTGCGTTGGAGAGGGAGGTTCCTGGATTGTTACACCTTGATCCTGTGCAACTGTCGTCTCCACGGATAGTAAAGAATATGTCAAAATCCAACGATATAGAGGAACTAACTGTTGGAAGTTTTATGGAAGCAATAGCTTACTTGGAGACGATCGCATCACAATTTCTTTAACTTGGTCTTCCAGACGGACCTTCTTCGATTTTTTAGGTTCCGTCGCCTGCTTCTTCTTAGCCAGTTCCTCTTCAGTATCGGCTTGGCTCTCATCCGCCTCACTAGATTTAGAGGAACGATGTTTCCTCTTGCGTTCAAAATCTATTAAGGCACGCATAATAGCCGATATATCAGAAGAATCGTCAAAATGATGCTCGTAACGGGGTGATGATTCATCGCTTGATGACAATAACATGATCACCCCGTCTGGAGTTAAGGCGTTTACAGCATCAATCTCTGGTTCATTTGGATTTGGAACATCAGCAACTGGAATATTTGGAACACCTTGAACTACTTCCTCTGGCCTCAATGTTTGAAGAGGAACTAGCCTAATAGGGCCCTCTTAATCATCAAGGGTCTCAACAAAGTACTTGTTCTTTTCATCTCATTTCCCCTTTTTCACAGGTTCAGCTCCTCCAGCTTGATCATGAGCCTTTCTTTTTCTTGAATATATCTTTTCAAATATGTTTACATTTTCATGGATTTTAGAGGCCTTTCCATCATATCTTCCAAAGTTTCACCAGTATCTTTCTCAGGTTCCTTTGCAGGTTCCTTTTCAGGTTGATCCTTAAACTGACTAAACACACTCACTACTATAGCAAGAGAATTTTCCACTTCTTCAGCCTTTTCAGATTGATCAATGTCTCAATCTCTTTTTGATCAACAACCTCTTCTTCATTAAGAACTTTGGAAATATTGGCTTGATCAATTAAGTTTCCCTGCTCTGCCAGTTCTAATCTTCTGGCAGCAGCAGTGCTTCCATCTTCTTCCTCCTCTTCCTCAACATTTTCTTTTTCAGGCTCATTCTCCTCCTCTTCCTCATCAACAATGGCTTTCCTTTATCAAGTCTTCTTTTCTTATCACTCTCAATTTCTAAGGGAAAATCATCAATGTCTTTCTCCAACTTATCCATCTCATCATCATGCTCTACCCTCTTAGAGCTTAATTTGTTTGTTTCTGGTTCTGTTAATACAAGCTCCTCAGTAGTAGCACCTTCATATATCATCACCTCAGTCTGCACATCAGTTGGAGTCTGTATATCAGTCAAAACATCAGTTTAATTATCATTAGCAACATCAGTGGTAGCTACTGGATCAGTATTCATCTTCTCAACTTCATCCTCCATATCCTTCTCTCTCTCTCTCTCTCTCTCTCTCTCCAATTCATCGTCATCATTTCTTTCAACAGTATTCAAGACTTCATTGTTAACATCATAATTTTGTTCTTCACCCTCAGATTCATCAGCTTCATACTCATACTCCAATATCATTCTTGGACCACTGTCCTCATTATCACTTTCATCATACGCATTCAAGATACAAGTCAAACCATCATCATCAGTTGTCTTCACACCTGCATCTACCATCACTTCATCATTAGTACCAGCAGCATCAGTTGGCTCATTAATATTCTCCCCCTGTTTTGGGGCAGCTGAGGTCTTCTCAACCTCCTGCTCTAGGGTTTGAATTCGTGAATGGGATAGGGCCAACTGAGCATTTAACTCCTTATTCTGTGTTCTCAACTCATCATTTTCATTTCGCAATTTCACAGCTTCAATTATCAAATCAAAGTTTCTCTGGTAAAGGTTGGAAATATGTCATGTGAAATGGTTCTGGTAAAGGATTTGTGGTTTGGGTCTTGGGTGGGAATTTAAATGTATGTAGATGTATGGGTGGGGGTTTTGGAATATACGGTTCATGGGTTGGTTCAGGTTGTGTGATTGGTTCAGTTATTGGTTGGATTATGGGTTGAGGTGGAATTTGGATTTCGGGTGGCCTTAGGGTTAAGGTAGGTGTTTGAGTGGGTGGGGATTGGGTGGTTTGGTCATTTGGTGGTGGAGAGAAATGTGGTGTTTGAGGTGGGGTTTGATAGTTTTGATCAGTTGGTGATGGTGGGTAGGGTGGTGATTGTGGTGGTGTGTCAACGGGTGTGGTTGGTGGTGTTGGTATGATTTGGGACTCCCCCTGAGGTTGTACTACATAGTCAAAATTAGCATCACCCCCTTCTTCAATACCGGCAACATCATTACCATCCTCATAATTATCATCATCATCTGAGTCATCAACCTCATAATCTCCTTCATCCTCACTCTCATCATCCACTGCATCCTCCTCTGAGATCAACTCAGGATTAGGAACCACTTCAAAACCTTCAATCAATAACCATGGTGCAATATTAAACACCTCCTCAGGATTAAACCTGCTTGTGCTGGCCAAATTTTCAATTCGTTTGAAAGTATTTGGATTTTGCAACACATGGGTTGTTCCAACAGTAGGTAATCCCTCCAGCTCTTGGTTAAATATAATCTGTAGGAACCTGGGATAGGCCAGAAATTTATTCTTATTTGTCTTTTTCATGTTGCTTACCATTCCTTCGAAGATCATATTGGAAAAGTTGAATGGTTGATTGAACAATACGGCAACAGTGGCATTGGCCAGATCCCGACTCATAAGAGTCCATGAGCCCTTTCTTGGAGAGAAGACATTAATGATATGGTGTATTAAAAACTAGTATATATTGGGGAACATTCCCTTCTGGAAGTGTCCGTCATGTAAATTGTCCGTCATATACATTCCCCTAATAACCCAGTTTGAACAAACACCTTGAGTATATGTTCTGTTGTAAGGTGAATCGGGTTGGGATTATCATCATTCAATTGTAAACATCTCCTTATCACAACTTCATTTCCCCGTATCTCTTGATTAGCAACTGTGGCATCTATCCTTCTCCCGTTAACATCATCATAAAGCCTCACTGACCTCCAAAAGTCAAGCGAGTGATTCCTGTATATCACTGGATTCTCCGTTAAAGAGAAACAGATATTAGACCTTTGCAACCATCTAATCATTGAAGCAACTTCTTCATTATCGGGAGCGATTTGTAACAGAGCGCACATATTGTGCTTGTGATCAAAAGGATAGGTCGGTTGATCATTATCCGCCATATCTAAGAACATAAACAAACATATTAAAAGCAGAAATTAGTCCTAAAGTTCACAACTTTAAGTAATTTCAAGTTATAATTTTGAAGAAGAATGAAATAAATATCATTAGGAACCTGATCTTCGACAAGTTTATAACCTACACAAGAAACAGAGATTTAGTAATCATGAATAATCAGAGCCCATTATCACATAATCGTGGTCGGAAAACAGTTTATTAAAGCTTACCGGGTCGGATTGTGAGGGCTGACAAATTAGGGTTAGGATTATGATGAATGCGAAAAGTCGGTTTGGTTTTTCTGAAACGAGAGGGAAAGTGGAAGGAGAAAGAGAAATGAAGTGTGAAAAAGTTCTCTAACTCCCTCTCTTATACCTTTTGAAAGTGAGTTTTAAATGCTTTTTGTCGTTTGGTGAGTTAATAGCTGTCATACAACAATCTTATCCATTAAAAAAATATTAACACTTAAAAACCCTACTCGTTAAATCACATGTAGCAAACATTGCTCGTAAATATCAGTGTTTACAAAGCTTGCTAGGTATATTCCACTTTCACAAAGCTTACTCATTTCAGTGATAAAGTTTTTAGAAGTCAATTAAAATAAAGGAAGCTAACTCGAAATACAAGATTGCTCGAGAAATAAATCACAAGTTAAATAATCAAGTATAAAATATCATGTAGGCAACCTTGCTAGGAATAAATTAAGATACCCAAATAATTAACATACTTCTAATTACTTACCTTACTCGAATAACTCAACTTTCACAAACTTACTCAAAAAATGTAAACAGTTAGCAAATAATCAGTTTAAGTAAACTGTTACACATAGTGTGCTCGAGGAATTTTTCACCATGAAAAGTGTGCTAGACATGAGTTCTAGTCACAAAGGGTACTCGAAAAGCAAAAGTAAGAAATTACCAAGTATGTTGAGAGAAAACTTGTAAAATTTCAAAGTGTGCTCGAAACATAAAGGGTGCTCGGGAAACAAGGTTTGCCCGAAAACACTTGTAATTTCAAAGAAACATATTCATATCCACATAATCATTAAGTGTTCTAGAATTTGAAGTTTACTTAACAAATTCAAGCATACACTTAAAATCACAAAGCTTGCTAAAGGGTATTTAAATAGTCAACAATCACATAAGTGTGCTAGATAGTCTAAAAACATTAAAGCTTGCTTGAAGTAACATTCAATTCACAAAGCTTGCTCGATTGATTAATAACTAAAACAGCTAAGTTTGCTAGAAAGTTTAAAGATCACAAAGCTTGCTAGTGAATAGTAACATATCAAATAGCTTGCTAGTAAACAGTTGTATTTCTAAACAAATTGGTAAGGTCTGCTAGGCAATACAAACTAAAAGCATGCTAGAATTGTCATACTTAGCATTTAAGATGCAAATCTTGCTAGGCACAAGAAATGTCTTTCAAACAGTTAAGTGTGCTCGAAAAACTTGAACTTGTTAAAGCTTGCTGGAAAACATACACAATCAGGTATCAAGCCTGCTCGGAAGAGTAAAATTTCAGATAAAATAGTAAACTCTACCCAAAAAAGTATAAAAACTTCAAAGTATGCTCGAAAATCATGAACTTAGACCAAAATGTCTAACTATGCTCGGAAAGGTTATAAAACTTCAAACCTTACTCGAAAATACATATTTTTGATAGTAAAATGCGACACTTTTTGACTTAACCCAATTATCAAACATATTTTTCATTAAAGATCATTGTTTAAGAGCAAATGGTGCATTTAGAGATCAAATTTCAGTTATGTTTCCTTTCAAAACAGTTTCCTTCTTTTACTGAAAAGATCTCAAGTATGGGATCTTATTGACTAAGTAGCTTTCTCAATACTTCATTCTCAGTATTATTATGATAGTATAGCCAGGTTAACAGCAGGTCTATACTTAGCATGAATTTTCATTTCTTTGGTGATAGGTGATATGATTAATGTTCAATTAAGATGCATAATACTTAATGGATAACACATATTATTTTCTGATGCTCCATATCTATTCTCAAGGCTTATTTGGCTTTCTCCAGATCACCCCGATTTAACTTTGACCCCATGGAGTTGGTTTAAAAACTTTTAATGATTGAACTTATTTATTTGACTTTCCTTTCAAATTTGCAAACATATTTGTGGTTGTACATTGGACTTACAGTTTAAATTAACAAGCCTTTCATTCGGGATGTTAAATGACTTATATTATTGCCTCCACCCCTGTAGTTCTGTTATTAACCCTCATGTTTGTGTTATTCTCAAAAGCTTGTGAACATTTATCAACTTTTGGTTGATAAAATAATTAAAGTAATTTTGTTCACATTTGTTCTTTGTCATTCTTAATAAGATACTTCATTTTGGGGACCAAATACCAACGGGCTCGTGCATGACTGGATAATCACTTTTCTGCCTATCATTCGGAAAGATTTATCTTGGAAAATTCATAGACAACAATGTAACTCCACATAAATCTTAGCAGTTTCTTTATGTTTATATCACCTTAGATTTTACACATCATGGGAAAGCAACCATGCATGTTAATGACTGTACTAAGTGCCTTTTTAGCCTATTAAATCCGTATGATTAGTTAAGTAGTTAATGTATTATTATTTCCCATATTAACATATTCAATCACCCCAAGTACTCTCAGCTTCCAGGTTAATGGCTATCTTGACTGTCTACAAGTAGTCAACAGGACCAAACACACACATAAGTATATGTTCTTTGGCTTAGAGTCAATGGCATCATTTTAAGTGAAAGAATAAATTACAATTGCACCAAATGCTTTCAGTCTTTGGATTAATGGCCATCCATTCAAATCTACAAGTAGATGATAGGACCAAATATATACAAGTATATGCTCCTCAGACTTGGGTAAATGACATAATTTTCAGCAAAAGTAATTTCTTTTGAGACTTTCCATTGAAAATCCTTTTAAGCTTCTTTAAAGCTTGAACTGAATAGTCTTATCATATCTCGACACCATAAACAACTTGCTCATGTTTTGATCAAAATTTTGTGATTATGCAAAATTCCTTTGAACATTTAATTTTGACATAAAAACACATTTTGACAAAAACAGTTGTAACATATTCAAATCTTAATCAATAATGACATTATCATCACAAGCAGACATTACAGAGATGCATAGTCTAGCGTAGCCTAATAACATCATTTGATCAAATAACACACATATTCAACATTTAATCAAGGATGTCAGATAAGCATACACAGTCAAGTAACTCAAATCAAAACACTTATCATGACATCACACCTATATCAACTGATAAACAAGCATAAGTATCAAGGATACCTAATTTTGCACTGATAGTCAAATAAGCATATATCAGTTAACATGCAAAAAGTATCATATTCAAACACATACACACAAACAACATTCATCAAGACTTTGAAAAGATAGCCAGTTTGCTCAACAAGCACACATCGTAAATAAGATTTCATTAGAGTTGATCATTCCCGGGGCTTTCAGAAGAAAGTTAAACCTGGTTCTATCAAGTGGTTTTGTGAATAGGTCAGCCAAATTGTCACTTGTATCAACTCTTTTTACCTCAATTAAACCTTTTTCACTACAATCTCTTATGAAGTGATGTCTGATTTCAATGTGCTTAGTCTTGGAATGTTGCACATGATTCTTAACAATAAAAGATGCAGCAGTATTATGTAACATCCCGAAATTTAACCCGCTGACCAAAATCTATTTTTCGTAAATAAATGATATTTTTTATTATTTTAAAAGATTCCAGATATTTTATTTAAAGTTATTTTATAAAAGTTTTTTTTTAGAAAAATGTTTCGTTTTATAAATTTTATGAACTCGACCCGTCTTGACCCGTAGGAAAAAAAAAAAAAAAAAAAAAAAAAACCAACCCGAGCCAAAACCCGAACCCAAGAAACCGAGTATATAAACGTAAGTTCAAGACAACTCCCCCATTTTCTCTTCTTCTCTCCCACTCCCACACCCAAACGCTCTCATTCTAGAGAGAGAAGCTAGAGAGAGAAAGTGTTCAAAAAGCAAATCCGAGCCCGGAATCTTGTAGCAATTCGTTTTTGGTAAGTCCCTCTCGAAAATCATCCGTTTTCATAACCATTTTCGGCCTCAAATCGAGCAAAAACACCCATTTTCGTTTCTAGAGTTTTCGGGTCAAAAACCGTCTTGTTTTGGTGTCAAAATGCAGGTCTTTGTGTATAAAAACACCAGGAATCATTAGTTCTTTCAATCCCGAGCATTTCCATGTCAAAAACTTCGATTTTGGGTGAAAAATCATGAAAATCGCGAAATCCCGTAGGTTTCTCCGTCGCCCGGCTTGAAGGCGTCGACTCAGGACTCATTCGGTCGAACCAGTCGACCGAACCAGTCCATTCGACCGAATAGGGAAGCAACCGAATGGTCTCCACCTCATTCGACCGAACGAGTGTCTATTCGACCGAACAAGTGCCATGTTCGACCGAACGAGTTTTCCCAGCTGGTTCGACCGAGTGTGTGTCTAGTTCGATCGAGTGTGCCTCAGATTCGACCGAATGTGTGCCTATTCGACCGAATCAAGCCAGAACCAAGCTGTTTTCGTCTTTAAAACCTAGTTTTTGCTCGAGGTCGCGTAAGCTCGTTTTCTTAGACTTATAACGCGTTGTTAACCTTATATATATGTCCAATTCTAGGCTAAGGAGATCTATTGTAGCACCATCCTAACCCGAGATCAAGGTGAGTTCATAACCCCTTTTTAACTGTATTGCTTTATCAAACCACGGGGTGGAAATATGCAAAAACACTTTACTTCAAAACCTTTACACACTGTTTTCTCTGCTTTTACACGCTTTCACTTATAACTTAATGTAATGTAAGCACTATCACAATTATTTTACTTACTCTATAAATTGTAACTTCACTATGAACTGCTGCCCTATGAACTGTTACTTTATGAACTGTTGCACTATACACGTTGCTCTACACGTTATTGTACTATGAACTATATGCTCCCTACACTGTCGCTCTATGAACCACGGCCACTATCTCGACTGCTTTGGGTATCCTGCGGGACCCATGTAAGGCTCATCTAACCAACACTGACTCGACGGCCTTGGATTCTGTGTGAATCCATGTAAGTCTCGTATTCCTCGCGTGGCCTCTTATGTGTATTATGTGTTATTACTTGCTCTTTTGGTCTATCTGTTATGTGCAATTATCTCGAGTATTATGAACTATTGCGTTGCCTCACACACATCGTAACTCTGGACTCTCCTCTCCACTCAATGACCCACGTGCACGCTTTTCGCGCACTATTATGAACTGTAATGATCCATGTACCCGTACTACGCTTTTACTTATGATCTGTCTTCTCACTTTGGATTTATAAACCAACAAGCACAACAAAATATGCTGTAGGAGTGGTGGGTTAGCCGCTGGTACACCCTATATATAAACCCCTACAACCTATTTTGGTGCGCTTGTTCTTTTTCTAACTATTTTTCCTAAAAACCGGGATCATACTCAAACATGGTAGAACAAGTTGTAGGAGTGGTGGGTTAGCCGCTGGTACACCCTATATATAAACCCCTACAACTTGGTCTAGCATGCTTGTGTATGAAATCCCTTTTTCTTTTTACCACAAACTTATGTTCTCACTCAACTATTTTTGTAGTTGACGTTTTCCTGCATATTTTCAGGTAATACTGATAGATGAAGAACAGGGATTTCTAGATGGCCTTAGGAGAAGACCGAAGGCGTAGTACTAGATTTAGTATCTGTTGGACAATTGTGGTGTTATTTGTATCTTTTGAACAATGTAACTTGAATATTTATGTATGCATTTCATTTAGACTCTTAACCTGTGTTATGGCTTATTCAATCTGCGACTTCGTCCACGCCCTTGGCTTTCCGCCTTTGGCCGGGGGTGTGACATATTATCAATGTAAATAGGGGTGTTTAGAACATTCAAACCATAATCCAGCATTTGGTTCTGAATCCAGAGGACTTGTGCACAACAGGTAGATGCAACGATATATTCAGATTCTCTAGTTGAGATTGACACTGTTGTTTGCTTCTTGCATTGCCATGACACCAATCTATCACCCAAAAATTGACACCCTCCTGAGGTGGACTTCCTGCTCATATTGCAGTCATCATAGTCACTATCTGTGTAAGAAATTAGATCTAATAACTGGTTCTTTGGATACCAAATTCCCAAATCAGGTCTTCCCTTAAAATATCTAAAGATTCTCTTGACTGCATTCACGTGAGAAACCTTAGGACTTGACTGGAATCTAGCACAGACACACACTACAAACATGATATCAGGCCTTGAAGCAGTTAGATACATCAGCGATCCAATTTTTGCTCTGTATTCATGTTCATCCACTGGCTCCCCCTTTTCATCAGCTACCATCTTTTCCTTTGAATCCATAGGAGTTGAAGCAGTCTTCAGATCATTACACATGAATTTGTCTAGTATGTCCTGTATATACTTAGATTGGTAGATGAAACTCTCATCAGCCTTCTGCTGAACTTGTAATCCAATAAAGAAGTTCATTTCTCCCATTGAACTCATACTATACTTGGACTTCATTACCCCTTCAAACTCCATACACATCTGTTCATTAGTTTACCCAAAAATAATGTCATCCACATAGACTTCCAACAATAGCAAATCTCTTCCTTTCTTCTTGTAGAAGTGGGTCTTGTCAATAGCTCCCTTTTGGAAACCATTTTCAAGTAGGTGATTTGACCTTTCATCATACCAAGCTCTAGGAGCCCGATGAAGTCCATACATGGCTTTGTTTAACTTATACACCCTGTTAGGATAAATAGGATCTTCAAAACTTGGTGGTTGAGAAACAAACACCTCTTCTATCTTTCCATTTAGGAATGCAGATTTGACATCAAGTTGGAATACCCTTATATTCTTTGAGGCAGCATAAGACAAGAAAATTCTTATTGCTTCAAGTCTTGCAACTGGTGCAAAGACTTCCTCAAAGTCAATCCCTTCTTCTTGTAGGCATCCCAAAGCCACAAGTTCAGCTTTGTTCTTAATCACAATACCCCTTTATCCCTTTTATTTCTGAAAACTCATTTGGTTCCAATTGCATATATGTTTCTTGGCCTATCTACCAGTTCCCAAACTTGTAGATCTCTAAATTGAGCCAACTCCTCTTGCATTGCCTCTACCCAACTGTTGTCCTTTAGTGCTTGAACAATGTTCTTTGGTTCTATTTGGGATAGAAAACAGGAGTACAAACAAATGTTTGCAGATTCAGAATGACTTATTGTAATTCATATATTTATATTTCCAATGATGTGTTCAGAAGGATGATTCTTTTCAACATAAGGGGTTTGAACTATCATATCTGTAGACACAGTAGTGTCAAGATTTGATTCATTGAGATCCTGTTCTTTAATGACCAAATCAGTTGTTGCATTATCAACTTCAGGTGCTTCTTCATTGTTCTGTCCTGAGGTAGATGCACCATTGTTTCCTAAATTCATTCTTTCTAATAAATCTTGAAACCTTTCCCTTGTTTCAGTTTCTTCATCTCCAGTTTGGTTGCTTGGATCTTCCTCATTTTGAACTTGATCAGTTTTGCACTTTTTGATTGTCTTGATGATTATCTGCTTGATCTTATTCTTTTTTTTGATTGTTCTCTTGATCATTGTCTTGTACTTTCTCATCATTTGCACTTGAGGGTTCCTTTATGAATGTATATTCACTTTCTTTACTTGAAAACTTTTTCCACAACTTTTCCAAATCCAATGTCTTAATTGACTCTTCAATCACACTGGTTTTGTAAAAGGATTCATCATAGTCTACAGGGTAGATCTTGAAGGACTTAATCAGTTTCTCTAAGTCAAACAACCATGCTGCTCCATCAACTGTATTGAATTGGATTTCATTGAAGACTATATCTGAGGACTCAATAACAACCAAATGATCTTTCACATATACTCTGTAGGCCTTTGAGGGTGTAGAATAGCCAATAAAGAAACAGTCTAAGGATTTTTCTTGAAACTTGTTCAAGTAATCCTTGGTGTTTAACAGAGAACATTTGCATCCAAAAGTCTTGAAAAACTTGATGTAGGGTTTTCTATTGAAGAATATTTCATAAGGAGTCTTGTTGTGACTTTTGTTGATTAGAACCCTGTTCTGAACGTGGCAGGCTGTGTTAATGGCTTATGCCCAACAAGTGACAGGTAGATTAGCATCAGCTAGCATGGTTCTTATTACTTCAATGAGTGTTCTGTTTCTTCTCTCAGCAACACCAATCTGCTCAGGAGTTCTTGGAGTTGCGAATTGTTGAAGTATTCCTTTGTTGTTGCAAAATTCTTCAATGACTCCACTTTTGAACGTAGTACCATTGTCACTCCTCATCACTTTAACCTCTTATCTAGTTGATTCTCAACCCTTGTTACACAGTTCATAATTAACTCAGAAGCCTCATCTTTAGTACTTAGGAAATAAACCCAAGTATATCTTGAGAAATCATCAATGATCACAAGACAGTATCATTTCTTCCCAATGCTTGGTACACTTATAGGACCAAAGAGATCCATGTGAAGCATTTCAAGTAGTTGATCAATTGAGTTGATGAGTTTAGTTTTGTGAGAAGACTTGTGCTGCTTTCCTTTCTGACATAAAAACACAATTTTCATCTAATCTGAATTCTCTAGTAGGTAAGCCAATGACATGCTCACCCTTGAATAGTTTGTTTATATTCTTGAGATTGACATGACTCAACTTTCTATGTCACAATATTGATTCTTTTTCAGTGGCTTTAGAAACAAAACATGTGCCACCCCTTGAAACTACATCCTTCATGATAAGTTCATATAAATTGCCATTCCTTAGGGCCATCATCATGATCATATCAGGTGGTATAACATATTCAGGTCTTAAGATGACACAGTGGTGAATCATCAAAACCAACTTTATAACCCTTGTCACACATCTGGGTATGCTTAAAATATTGTACTTGAAGTCCTTCAACATAGAAAACATTGTCAAAAGTCACTTTGCCATTGGTAATGATACCCTTTCCAACAATTTTTCCTCCATTCTCATCACTGCCAAATGCCACTGGCCCCTCAAACTTCTCTTTCATAGTTAACAAGTAACCTCTTGTCACAAGTCATGTGCCTAGAACATCCACTGTCATATACCATACTTCATTTAGTGAGGTGGACTGTTCCTGCACAATACAAAGAGAGTGATAAGTTAGATTATGAAGTGCAAGCTATCTCAACTTGCAAATCATCAAATTCATTTTCAGTAGCAACATTGGGTGTGAGTGTTATGGGTTCAGGATCTTCATGGGTAACTTCAATGTGATCTGAATTATCTGTTTCATATCCACATTCTCTTGGAGTTTTCACAAATGAAATTGTGTTTTGGCAATCAGCAACTACACTGTCATTTATGATTTGATTTAATTATTTAATTATTCTATTATTATATTATTAAGTTACTCAATTATTTACTTATTAAATCACTTTTGGAATCAAGATCTATTGATTCGATCTATTCATACACTCAAAATATTTTTATTCTCCTGATCTGATACATATCCTTCATTTATCAAGACTCGGTTATCACGAGCCAACCATAACAATTTACACTCTTTTATTGAAATTGGTTTTTACTTATTTATCTTACCATGTTATTATATTATCAAAATATCAAGTAATTTGCACAACTCAATAATCGAATGGTTTTTTTTTATACTCATAGTATCATATACATAAACAATTAAACATATATCAAGTATTCAATGTCACACCCCGATCGTGATGGCGGAATATCGAGGCGCGGCGACTAAGTCGTGATTGTTGAGCACAATAGTATAAAAGTCTAAATGCATAAACATAACCAAAATGTCAAATATTACACCATCCAGGTGACATGAAACAAATTGTTTTAATACAAAATATCAAGTTTCCAAACAACTCCTAGACTAGCCATCATCTCTCTAAGGCCTCTAAACTTGCTAGGGATTTCTTGCTGCATTATTTCCTGAAAACATGTAACAAAACTGTCAACTACATAAAGTGATGATGTGAATTCATAGGTTTAAAGAAAAAGAGTTTATACACAAACATACTAGTATAGGTTGTAGGGGTTTATATATAGGGTGTACCTGCGGCTAACCCACCACTCCTACAACTTATACTACTATGTTTGGATATAATACCCGGTTTTAAGATGGTTTGTAAGAAAAGGTCTCTTGGTTTTCCCAAAGAGGTTTTTGTGTAGTAAGGTAAAACATGAAATGTTCTCCTGGACTCTCAGCGGGCTTATTATTCTCCCATTAGAGTCGTTTGTGATAAGATTACTCAAAGATTTTGTGGTCTCCCAAACGGTACATGTAGCACATAGCAGTTAAGCATAAATAAGGACATAATAGATTTGAGCATGCTAAGTTTACTAGATAAACCAACACCAAGATCCCACTGTTTACTAGTATCCAAGATGATGGTGAATAAATGATGATGATGATGAATGATGATGAAACTCAATGATCACACAAGACTTGATTGACCCCACGCAAGACTTAAACCAAGACTACCTCGTTCTTGTCATCCAGGACTCAGCTAGGTTCTACCGAGAGTAGGATAGACTCCCCAAAGAATCCTGGGTTCCCTTGGTCCCTACCGAGACTAGTATAGGTCCTCAAGAGTTATGAGATTTCACCGAGACTAGTATGAAATCCCAAGAGTTATGAGTGCCACCGAGAATAGGATGCCACTCATGGTCGCGAGTTCTACCGAGAGTAGAATAGACTCTCGCGTCCAATTCAACTCATGATGCTTTGATCTCTAGATTTCCATGCTGACACAATGACTATGATGATATGAATATGATTCCCATTCCCATGATGTCAATGTTCATAGAATTTCCCATACTCATTGATTTCCAATGTTCTTAGATCTCCATAAGTTGATGGGTTTTTCCCCATGTTCATAGATTTCCCAAGTTTATAGATCCTTAAAAGCTTGTGGATTTCCGCACGTGTGTAGAAATCCAAAAGTTATAGTTTAAAGAGTGTTTGCATAAATGATTTTTATCCAAACGTGTAAAGTTACCATGTTTCCACCCCATAGTTTTGAAAAGCTTAAATAGGGGCTATGAACTCACCTTGATCTCGGGTTAGGATGGTGCTACAATAGATCTCCTTAGCCTAGAGTTGAACATATATATAAGGTTAACAACGTGCTATAAGTCTAAGAAAACGAGCTTACGCGGGCCTCGAGCAAAAAACTGGGTTTTAAAGACGAAAAACAGCTTGGTTCTGGCTTGATTCGATCGAATAGGAACACGTTCGATCGAATAGACACACATTCGGTCGAATCTGAGGCACACTCGATCGAACTAGAAACACATTTGGTCGAACCAGTTGGAAAAACTCGTTTCGGCTCGAACATGGAACTTGTTCGATCGAATAGACACTCGTTCGATCGAATACGAAACTCATTCGGTCGAATGAGTTGGAGACCATTCGGTTGCTTTCCTATTCGATCGACTTGGACTGATTCGATCGACTGGTTCGATTCGAATGAGTCTGATTCGACTCCTTCAAGCTGGGCGACGGGGAAGAAACCTACGGGTTTTTCAGATTTTCCAGATTTTTGACCCAAAATCGAAGTTTTTGACATGGAAATGCTCGGGATTGAAAGGGCTATCGATTCCTAGTGATTTTAAACACAAAAGCCTGCATTTTGACACCAAAACAAGACGGTTTTTGACCCGAAACTCTAGAAACGAAATGGGTGTTTTTGCTCGATTTGAGGCCGAAAATGGTTATGAAAATGGATGATTTTCAAGAAGATCTTACCAAGAATAACAACAAACAGATTTGTGGACTCGGAATTGAAGTTTGAAGACTTTCTCTCTCTAGTTTCTCTCTCTAGAATGAGAGTGTTTGGGTGGGAAGTGTTGGTGGAAATGAAAGAGATGGTGTAAGAATACTTGATTTTCCGCTTAAATACTCGGGTGACTCGGGTTCGGGTTTAGGCTACCGACGGGTCAAGACTGAGTCGAGTTCATAAGTTTTTAAACAAACTAAAACTTTTTTCAGCAAAACTTTTATAAAACCATTTTCCGAATAATTATTTGAAATCTTTTTAAATAAGACATTTAATTTTTCGAAAGCATAAAAATTAATATTTTTTCAGGCGTAAATGTCGTTTTATAAAATAAACATTTTAAATGATAAAAGCAGATTTTTCCAATGATATGGGTTCCGAACTTATCGTCCAGAATCCCAAAGTCTATAGTTTCCGATGATTTCACGATCCTAGTTTACCAATCGGATTTCAGGGCGTTACATCCTCCCCAATTTAGAGGAATTTCGTCCCGAAATTTAGAACTTAGTATAGTTGATGCAATGATGTTTTAGATCAAATGATCCCATGAAGACCACTATGCGCCACTACCCCCTAATTTTCGTCTTGGATACCACCCAAATCAAGTTGAAGGGGTTTATATATAGTGTGTAACCAGCGGCTAACCCACCACTCCCTCAACTCCACTTGGGTGTTTCTTTCGACTCCTATTAGTTCAATGACACACAGGACGACACACTATTTTCCACTACAAGGCATCACCTTCAAGCTTTACATCAGACATATTCATTTCGGATTGAAGGGGTTTATATATAGGGTTGTACCAGCGGCTAACCCACCACTCCTTCAATCTCCAATGAATAATTCCCTCAATAACTCTTGAATTTAACGCCTCACAGCTGCCACGCTAACTATGAGTCCCTAATTCCAAGTCTCGCTTCAGACATAATCAACTTGTGCCGAAGGGGTTTATGTATAGGGTTTGTACCAGCGGCTAACCCACCACTCCTTCAACATTCATTGATTAATTCCCTACACGAAGCTTGAGTTCACGACTCATAGTTACACAATAGCATATTGTTTATACACGTATTACACCTGTGAACTTGATTGTAATTATATTCCGGACTATAATTACGAGTTCACCTTGTATCAATGTATAACTCCATTGTGTGCGGCTAGAAAAATCGACACGACACCACACACACACACACAACCATGCTTCATGAATGCTAGAATGATGACAAATTTTGGGCTCAATGATACATAGTTTACCCCAATGTTTACATGATTAAGTATGCACAACTTGTGTTTTCCAGCACGAGTCATGGGTAGCCAAACTTGGTGTTATGCAAAATAAGAGAAATATTTATAAGCAAATAGGAACAACATGATTACTTCATTGATTGATATTGGTCCCTTGATTACATGATTACGATTACATAGACTCCAAGATTTCTAGAATTACAAAGATGATGACTATGCGAACAGATGAGGGTATTCCTCCTTCATCTTATCCTCTCGCTCCCATGTGAACTCGGGTCCACGATGGTTGTTCCAACGTACCTTGACTAAGGGTATCCGGCTTCGCTTAGTCCTTTTGACTTCTCGATCTAGGATCTCGACAGGTTCCTCAACAAAGTGTAGTTTGTCGTCGATGCGAACCGTGTCGATCGGGATTTGAGCGGTCTCGTCAACGAGGCACTTTTTGAGTTGCGGAACACATGAAAAACGTTGTGAACACGGCTGAGTACTGGAGGCAATTCCAAGCGATAGGCTAAGCGGTCCGGACCTTTTCGATGATCTTGAAAGGTCCTACGTACCTTGGAGCAAACTTTCCCTTTTTCCCGAAGCGAACAATGCCCTTCCAGGGGGAAACTTTGAGCATTACGCGATCGCCTATTTGGAACTCCAGAGGTTTTGCGGCGTTTGTCTAGCGTAATACTTGTGTCGACAGCGGGCGTCCTTAAGTCTTTGCTGGATGATGGCGATACTGTCACTGGTTTCCTGTATCAGTCCGGGCCGAGGATTTGAGAATCTCCGGTCTCGGACCAACACAGTGGAGAACGACATTTCCTGCCATAGAGTGCCTCGAATGGTGCGCATTTGATGGTAGCAATGATAGCTGTTATTGTATGAGAACTCTGCAAGAGGAAGGTGAGTCTCCCAGCTACTACCGAATTCAAGGATACAGGCTCTGAGCATATCCCTCCAAAGTTTGTATGGTCCTTTCGCTCTGTCCGTCCGTTTCAGGATGATAGGCAGAGCTAAGTTTCACACTTGTCCCAAAGGCTTTCTGAAATGACTTCCAGAACCTTGACGCAAAAGAGGGGTCACGGTCAGACGTGATGCCCTAAGGCACACCGTGACGGGTTACGATCTCACGAATGTAAATCCGCGCCAGCTTCTCCGTAGTGTAGTCCTCGCGGACAGGGAGAAAGTGGGCAGACTTGGTCAAGTAATCCACGATAACCCAAATCGTGTCATAACCGCTGGGTGTCCGCGGGAGTTTGGTAATGAAGTCCATAGCGACTTCGTCCCACTTCCACTGCGGTATGATCGGTTTTTTGTAACAGGCCCAGATGGTCTCTGATGTTCAGTCTTGATCCGCGAGCATGT
>NW_027503074.1:0-30494 GCF_021521415.1 Bidens hawaiensis | reverse complement strand
CCAACCACCACTCAGCCACCACCACCTCCACAGCACCCACCCACCCACCTCTAACCACCATTATCTCCCTCGCCCACACACCACTTGTCACCTCCAACCACCATCAACACCCACCATCGCCAACGCCACGACCACTACCCCCTACCTCCATCTCTAACGCCACTCTCACTAGCACTAGCATTTTAACTTTATTTTTTCTCCTCCTGTCCAAACAATGCAAAGTAACGATTTATTTAATTCTCATTTGGTAGTCAAACATATTATTGGAATGATGATAACACATTCCATTCGTTTGTCCATTCTATTATCACGTTTATACCGCTTTTTCAATAATTTCATTATATTATACTAAACGGATCCTTACAGCTACTTCAATATTATTATTACACACTTATTTATGTTTGTTTTTTCAAACTGTTCCCTTGTCTTTTAGTGTTTGGCTTTGGTATTAAATTAGTCTTTAAAATAAAAACATTTTTATAAAAAATACACTTTATAAATTTCTTTAAAATTTTCTTATATTTTTTTTTGTTTTAAAAATACATTTTAAATAATTAATAAATTACATTTTGTGATTTTAATAAACATATCAGCTTTAAACAACGATTTAAAATCTTATTTTATATTTTTGTTGTTTTAAAAGGAAATTACAATTATAATAATATAATAAAATTTCAAACAACTACCAGACACTAATTATCCTAATAATAGTATTTGTTTTGGCTTAATTTTTTTTTATGGTGAACACATGCTCTTTACACCATTTCTAAAATCATCACATTTGTGCTTGTAAAAATTGAACAAAATTGAACCCACAACCAATTAGTTTAGAAAGTACACAACTTTACCATTAGACGTGTCCTTGAAAGCTGCTTTGGATCGATCCATTGATCAGTGAACTAGCAAAAGGTATATTGTTGATGTGCATTCGGTTCTAGAACATTGGTATTAAATTTAATATTAATTGTTGTGATTATAGTAAAAACAAAAGAAAAAAAAGTAACGAAAGAAAAAGTTGTTTACACAGAAATTAAATGTACATTAATTACTTAGCTTTGATTGATGTGATATTTAACAATTTCACACAAAATCCACACATTCAGGCTCGGTTTTTGGGCTGTGCACCCCGTGCAATGGCACGAAGCCCAAAAATACAAAGGGGCTCAAAGGTTTTTAATACCTTTCATATATACAGTCCCAAACCCTATTAAAACCTAAACTTTTCTAAAAAAAAATAAAGCATCGTTCACTCGTTTTCGTTTTCCCAGATTCCCTCTCTGGATATCTAAAACCTCCATAGTTCACCTTCAAAATAATAAGATCACTATTGACGACATCCTCGCCGGCGTCGGTCCTCTCTATCACCGCCGACGCCTATAACTAACTACGGTGTCGGCATCTCCGTTTGCACATTCACAGTTTGCATACCCCGAACGTGAGTGCCGTCATCAGTGAGTGGTTTCCGGTTGTAACGGCGGTGTAGGGAGGACGTATGGAGTTTGGCCGGCAGAAATTGAACTTCGTTGTGACGATTTCCGGCTTTTCTGCAACTTGCGGCCATGATATTATTAATTGATTGGATTGATTTGTTGAAATCAAGTAGTTTAGGAATTTATGTTAGGTTAAGAAAGATAATTTGTTAATTATTTGTATCAAAAGGCTTAATTATCATAGCCTCAACATTGGCTTAATTATCATTTTGATGCACTATTTTTGTTTTTTTATTTTGTAACTTTGTGTTTTTTTAAATACAACTGATGAGTTTATATCATGAGAAGGCCTAAAAAATTTTTTGCACGAGGCCTAAAATCCTTTTATCGTTCTCAAGGACGGCCCTGCACACATTCAAATTAATGTGCATTTAACGTCTAACTTCTTTTCCATTTGTTTATATAGTCTCTAATCTTGTCAACATTATTGAACAAAATCAGGAGAAAACTAATGGCGAAAATAGGCTTGTTTGATCTTGAAAAGCACTTTGCTTTTTATGGGGCACATCACAACAACCCTGTGAATATATTCATTCACATGCTGTTTGTTTGGCCTATTTTGTTCACATTTCTTGTGCTTCTGTATTTCACACCCCCTTTGGTTAATATTTCTTTACCAAGTAGCTTGATTCCAAATTATGGATTTTTGTTTACTGTAATTTATGCCGGATTTTATGTATGTTTGGATGTGAAAGCTAGTTCTTTAGCTGGTTTACTTTGCGTTATTTGTTGGGTGTCTGGGAGTTTTGTTGCTCATCAATTGAGATTTTCTCTTGCTTGGAAGGTACCAATTGCAGTTTATGATGAATTTGAGGTTATAATGTATATTCATTGTATTATTAGGGGGTGTTTGGGATTCCTTATTTTACATCCTTATCATTTTTTCATTAAGTTAATAAGTTACAAAGTGTATCTTATGAAACTTTTCCTCTTATAATATAAGCAATCCCAAACACCTCTTTACTTTTTAATAAGTTTATAAGTTATAAGTTAATGAAAATAAGCAATCCCAAACACCCCCTTAATATACGTTTGAGTAAAGTGCCATTTCCGTCCTTGTGGTTTGGTGAATAATGCGAATTTAGTGCAAAAACTTTGTTTTTTGCATATGGACCCTCCACGTTTCTCAGTTATTGCCAATTACATCCAAATTACTAACCCCGTTAAATTTAATCGTTAAGTCAGGGGTAGACATGTCTTTTCACCCTTTCTTTATTATAGCACTTATTTTAGCGATTTGCGGTTTTCGTCCCTCTAGTATGTCCAAATATGCAGTTTTAGTCCAGTAGTTTCAAATTTGCAATTTTCTTCCCTATGGTTTCATTTTACTTGCAATTAAACCCAAATTCCCTAATATTGTTAAGTCCGGTCGTTAAACTCATCAGTGTGCCCACGTGAGGAGCAGTTTTGTTGCTTGTTTTTTTTTCCTTTTTCCCCCAAATACGCCCCAGCCCCTCACGTGATGGGGCTTGCGAATTCGGACTGAAGTTTATTTAGGAAGAGAAACGACAAAACTGATCGTCACGTGGAGGGGGGGGGGCACGCAAATGGGTTAGCGACCAAAATTAACAAGGTTAATAAATTCGGGTTTGATTGCAAGTGAAATGAAACTACAGGTACGAAAATTGCAAACTTGAAACTATTGGACTAAAACCGCAGATTTGGACAAACCACAAGGATGAAACCCGTAGTTCACTAAAATAAGTATTATAATAAAGAAATGGTGAAAAGACATGTTTACCTCTAACTTAACGATTAAATTTAACGGAGTTAGTGAATTGGATGTAATTGGCAACAACTGGGAAACGTGGAGGGTCCATATGCAAAAAATAAACTTTTTGGACTAAATTCGTATTATTTGTCAAACCACAAAGATGAAAATGACACTTTACTCTATACATTTTTATAAAACTTGATAAAAGGTGTGCCATTTAATAAATTAATTCAACTTTTTTTATTTTTTTAATATTAAAGAGCAATTTAGTCATTTATGTCTACCTAATAGAAAATTTTAACTTGTCATCGATCATTTTCTGTTACATTTATGATTTATGTATAAGATTGGAGAAGTGGCATAATGCTCCAAAGTTGGAGCCCAAAATTAAAATATTATTTCTCTGACAATATAAATATTTAAATAAAACACTTGATGCATTATGAATTTATAAAGCACTTTGCCTATTTTTCAACTTACTTTTGCTTGATACATTTAACCCGTTCAAAATAAAATACAACTTAAATAGAATAGCTGACAAATATTGAGGCCGAAGTTGTCATCTCTAGTCATCCAAGGTGCTTCTAGTAGTATTTTTATTTATTAATTGCATTTTGCTACGTTTGGCCAAAATTACACTCATATTTTAGCTGGTACACAAGTGCTAAATAATATTATGTCTAGTTAAATAAATCACCATATCTTATGCATCTGCATCCTATATTATTACCAGGTTGTCTTAGTTGCTCAATTATTCTGTTGGACCGGACAATTCATAGGACATGGCGTGTTTGAGGTAATTTTGTCATCTAGTACTTATAAATTGTAAACCCTTTTTACATAAATATATGTTTTCTTAGAAACGGCACTGCATTTTCTTTCATTATAGAACACTCTAGGTAAGATTTTAAAACAATTTACAAAGGTAAACTTGAAAATTTTGAACTCTTCAAGCCTTTAACACAATTCAAAAGCATGATGGGGTACGTTTACAAACTTACACATGAACGTATACATCATGACCACCAACACGTTAGCAAAGCTATATGAGAACATAATATTAAAAATCCTGATCGAACCACTATTCGAAAACACTTGGAAATTGGACTTGAAGCAAAAATCCATTTGTGCTCTGCGATGCTCACATACCTGCACTCCTGCTGTGTAACTAGTAACTAGGGACGATCCAAGGGTAGTGCGAGCTGGATGGTTGGCCAAGACCCATAATTTTCGGGGGCCAAAGTTATATATATATATATAAACATTTTTTATAAAATATGTATGGATCTTATGTCTTAATATATTAGTCATATTTAATTTATTCATAATCCATTTAAGCTATTGGGCCTAAATTAAATTAAAAAAAAAACTAAAAATAATAATAAATCAAATGACTCGTTAGGGACTACGGATCCTTTTATTTCGTCTCGGCCGAGATATTATAATTCTCGTAGACGGCCTTGTCTACAACACATTATGTGCGTATACTTGACGAATGGAAGAGGTAGGGAAAGATTGAAAGAAGCATCTAAATTCTCTTCAAACGGTATGCCTACTTCAATTAACGTGGGCATACGTTACCCCTAGACAACCCAAATTTTAACACAAAAGTTTCTAAATAGTGTAGGCCTATTATACCACTAGACCATCCAAATTTGAACACATACTTTTCAAATAGCGTAGACCTACTTTACCCCTAGAGTCGTAGACCATCCAAATTTGAACACAAAAACTTCTTAAATAGTGTAGGCCTACTTTACCCATATACCACCCAAATTTTAATACACAACTTTCTAACGTTTCAACCTAATCACCATTTTTTTTTGTTCATTCTTATTCACATGACTAATTATGCATGCATGCAGTTTAATTACAAACTCAATATAAGCCATATGAGGTTTAAAGAACTCCAACTGAAATTTTTATCCACAATAAGAAACTGAGACTATCTTCAATTGAATATCATAATATTCAAAACTCAAAAGTTAAACCATATGAAGTTCAAAAACTTCATCTTTGAAGGTTATTACGCTCTTAATACTCATGAAATTCATTCATCTCAAGTCAAACCAACCATAAATATACATAAGAAGCTTGCTAATACCTTAGGCTTGACATCTCATTTTTTTCTCGTCCACATTCGAATAATCAAAGCTTATTTTGCTTTGTTGGATAACCTCTTAGAAGCCTTCTTGATGGGGCCTTTCTTCGTGTTGCTAGAGGTAATCCGTTTACGCCTTTATACATACATATGTGTCTGTTGAAGCTTAGAGGTGCCACGATTGATGTGTTAGCACCGGTAAGAACGGGTAATGGCTGAAACGGATGGGGCCAAGTGAATGGTAGATGCTTTTTTCATTATTTTTGTCTTTTTTAAGGGGTATTGGTTTTTAATACTCTAAAGTTTTACACGTTAGTTGATAACACTTTCAACTTTCACTTTGTCACACATCACTCCAAACTTTGACTCTATTTGTTTCTGTCACTCCCTCGCTAACGAAACACTAATGACGTTAGTATTCATGCTGACGTGGACTTTCTTTTAATTGAGTTGGCCTGCTTATGTGTCATATGTGGGTCCCACGTAGCCACTTCATCAAATTAAGTAATTAACCATAGTCACCAACACCACCCATCAACCTTCACTACCACCCACCATCCTCCACCAACAACTCAATTCTTGTATTTTCTTTGCCTTCCTCATCACATACCAAGAACATCTCCATCCATCTTCATCTTCCTAATCACATACCTCCATCAATACTCAACAGATTCGAGTGACTCTTGAGCCTAGAGTGCTTACTTTTTCAAAGAGAGCAAAACCCACCATTTAGTTTCCTCAATTTCCCATCCGATTTTCGTATCCGGTAAACTAGGGTTTCGGGGTTTTTTTTTCAACCTGAGACCCCAGAATCAATTGCCAAAAGTTGAAGTGTTTCACACAAGTTCCGGCTGGAATGGTTTAGTAACCTGGAAACGACCCCAAACTCATCAAACATATCGGTCTTGTCGGATATATCGGCTCGCCAAACGTTTACGGCCGGAAAGAGCGTGTTTGTTACTGGAACCCTAAGTTCATCACTTTTAATAGTTGTTACAACAATTATCCTACCACTAATTCCTCGAATCTCAACGAAACCCCAACCACTACCGCCATTAGGTTTGTCGGAGAGTTGTAATCATTCAAATCTAAGCCGATTCATGAACGACCGATCAGGTCTAGAGCACCAGTAGCGCTTCCATGTACCTGGCTTGCCAACGGAGTAATGCCACTTGCCGTCGCCGGAAAGACGTTTCCTATTCATTTATGCTGCTTGTGTGTTTAGCTTTTATTTTTAATTTCTTATAAGGTAATTTTCACGTAAGCATGCCAGATCAAGCACTTAGCATCCACATCTGCATCTCCACTAACATTAGTGTTCCATTAACGAGGTATTGTCATAAACAAATATGGTCAAAGTTGGAAGTGATTAGTGACAAAGTGAAAGTTGGGAGTGTTATCAACTAACAGGTGAAACTTGAGAGTATTAAAAACCAATATCCCTTTTTTTAATTAAGTAGATACATCAATTTGTTAATTCTATTTAAACAAATTATTACAATAATAATCTAAATCTTGTCTAAAACAATTTCGAAGCTATATACTTAGGGGGTGTTTGGTATTCTTTATTTATAAGTTATAAGTTACAGTATTGTAACTTATTAACTTATCCTCTTACATATCAAACACTCTCAAACACCCCCATAATTAAACTTTGGTCAACTAACAACTTTCTTGATCCATTCCCTTTTCTTTTTTAATTTGACCTGAGATAATAGACAACCTGCATAAACCTATTCATACTTAAAGCTGCTATTTTCCATTGTAATTATTGTCATTGATGACCATAGGCACTTCAACTGGCATTTGGTTATGAACCATATCCGGGTTTTCATGCTGGTGTTAAGGCAAAAGTAGACACGGACATTAAAGAGTGGAAGGACGAGAATAAGAAAAAGAAAAACATGTAACCTACAAATCAATGTAAGTAAAAGTAAAACCTTTGTAAGATGCATAACATGATATATATTGTGTCATGTTTGATTGTAAGGGATAAAAAAGTAATTATGTATTTGGTTTTACCTTGATTTACATTGGGCAACCCATGGTTGATTGATCAGCCCTTAAAGTTCAAGTTCTTTTTGGTTCAAACTTGAGCTACACGGTATGTTTGATCGGTTTTATCTACTATTTAGACTAATTGTGTCTGGATTTATTGGAGCGGAAGTGTTAATTATCATAATTAAGCTATCAATCGATCAGGAAGACCATAATTAAACTGTAAAACGTATTTTGATCAATTGAAATTACATAAACTTGTTTTGAAGAATGGCAGACCTACGTTTAAAGGATGAGGAGCAGTTACCCTCCACACAGAGAAGAAACAAAAATAGTGTTAATTATACGGTAAAATCCCGATCATAACATTTTTTTTTGTTAGAGCTGAGGTTGATGATGGCTTTTTATGGTTTCAGTTTATTTTTCTTTAGTCCAAACTCTTGAAAGGCAAATCTTTTGGTTGTTTTATATTTCCAAAAATACCATAGCTAAATCACTTGAATATAATCGAGAGGGATGTTGAGCGAGAATCAAACGAACAAGAACAAATACTATGATGTATGGATCCAAAAAATGATTACTTTGATTACGTTGATTATGTTAAAATTGCAAAGTGCAGCTGGCTTACACATGGACTGTTTGGCTCATTAGTTTAATTTTAGCATGTGTCTAATTTATCTTTATAATTTTTTTTTTCAAATTGTTTGTTCCTAAAGTTTAGTTAATTTTACGTTAAGGATTAGTGGAGTAGTGGAGTCTGTTTCCTACTTTTAAGTTAGTTTCCTTTATTTATGTAATTGCTTTTTCTATGTTGAATCAATCAAGTCAGTTTCCAGAAAATAGTAAATTCGTTCTTCTTTATTTTCCTGCATTTTCAATTCTCATACAATCATATTTCAGTCTTGTGATGCACTGTGTTTATCAAGTGGTATCAGAGCAAGGTTCCTTCCATGGCAGAAGTTCAGTTCGGTTGCGGTGTTAAGAAACTCAATTCACATAACTACAATACCTGGGCAACTTGCATTATGTCTTACATGCAAGGTCAATACTTGTGGGAAGTAATTCAAGGTGGTGATACTGTTCAACCCGATAGAGAAACTCAGGATGGAACGTTGAGGAAATGGAAAATCAAGGCAATGTTTGTGTTAAAGACAACAGTAGAAGAAGAATTGTTGGATCACATTAGTGACTTGAAGACTCCAAAAGAAGCATGGGATGTCTTGGTAGATTTATTTTTGAAAAAGAATGATGCCAAACTCCAACTTTTGGAAAACGAGTTATTGTTTGTAAGTCAACAAGAAATGACAATTGCTTAATATTTTCACAAGGTAAAGTCACTCTGTAGGGAGATTGGAGAACTCGGCCCGCAGGGAAAAATCGGTGAGCCTAGAATGAAACGTATCATTAATCATGGCTTGAAGGCTGAATTTTGAAGTTTTGTGGCCGTGGTTCAAGGATGGCCTGCTCAACCATCCTTAAGTGAGTTCGAGAATTTTCTTGCAAGTCAAGAAGCATTAGCCAAGCGAATGGGTGGTTTGTCCATCGGTCCATCTTCCAAGTCAGAGACAGAAGCCTTGTATGCGAGTAAAGGTAAAGGCCTGTTTCACTCTCATCGTTCCTATGACAAGAGCAAAAATCAGGGGAAACGTGAAAGAAAGAACAGGTTATATCATCATGGTGAAAAGAAAACTGGTGAGGCAGATCGAGGAGAGTCAAGTGGTGAGAAGAAATATCGACATGGCAGCAAAGTGTTTCCGTTCAAATGCTATAAGTATGGTCAAAGGGGCCACAAAGCCAAAACATGTCGGGTCGAAACAGATGAAGAAGGGAATATTGCCACTGCCCAAGATGAAGATGTGTGGGATGCAGAAGCTTATAGTGCCCAAACTGTTGAAGCTACCGCATTTTCTGCCTCAGTTGAGAAGAAAGGGAATATATTGAATGATTGGATCATGGATTCAGGATGCTCGAATAACATGACCGGAAACAAGGAGCGATTAGAAAAACCCAGCAAGTACAAAGGGAATCAAGTTGTTGTCATTGCTGATGGCTCAAGGCATTCCATTGACCATCTTGGTGATGTTCGATTCCCGTCTGGAAGTGGAGACAATGAGCTAACCCTAAAGGACGTGTATCATGTACCTGGTGTAAAGAAGAATTTAATTTATGTACCGCAAATCACATCCGATGGTCACTATGTTCTGTTCGGTCCCGAGGATGTCAAAATTTTCAAAGAATTTGAGAAAAAGTGAGTTCCAATTCTTCAGGGGCATAAAACAGAAATTGTGTATATGTTAAGTGCTGAAACAGCCTACTTGGATAAGGTTAAGGGCAGTCAGAGTGCTGACCAGCGTATGGGCCATGTGTGCTAGTATGGTAAAGCGAAGCGACAACCATACCCATCGTCGACGTTCCAAGCAACTGAACCACTCCAATTGGTTCACTCTGATGTATTCGTTCATGTAAAGCAGTCATCGATTAAAGGTAAGAGGTATATGGTGACATTCATAGATGATTATTCCCGGTTTGTTTGGATTTATTTTTTGAAAGAAAAAGCTGAGGTGTTTGCAAAATTCAAAGAATTCGAGCTAGATGCAAAGTTAATGACTGGCAAGAAATTTGGGTGTTTGCCGTCAGATAATGATGGGGAATATCTAGCTCATGAATTTAGCAATTATTTGAAGCAAAGGGGAATTAAAAGGCAACTTACTTGTTCAAACACTTCGCAACATAATGGAGTGTCTGAACGAAAGAACAGGCATCTAGGAGAGGTTACGAGAAGTCTAATTCATGCCAAGAACTTGCCAAGACGTTTTTGGGCTGAGGCTATGAGCACAACAAGGTATGTTATAAATCGTTTGCCCTCTCAATCCCTTGATTATTTGTCACCGTATGAAAAATTGACCAGAAACAAACCAAATGTAAGCCACTTTCGAGTATTCAGCTGTGTTTGTTATGTCTTTATTCAAAACCATCTTCGACACAAGATGGAAAAGAAGGTAGTCAGATGCGTGTTTGTAGGGTACGATGTGGAAAGAAAAGGATGGCGGTGCATTGAACCAAGTACCGGGAAAGTCCATGTCTCAAGGAATATTATCTTCGACGAACAGTCCTCGTGGTGGTCTGTTGACAATCAACCACTACCTGATACATCAAAGTTAAAGGAAGAACTCAAGTTAAGCTTTGATGAGGATGAACCTGTTGATACCAGTAATGACAACACAAGTTGAGATATACATGAGCCAGAAGTCGAGGAACCGGAGTCAAGTCTAGGCGGTCTCAAAGGGTAAGAAAACCTAATCTTCATTATGCTAATGTAGCAATTGTTACTGATGATTATAGGAACCAGAAAGTTATGAAGAAGCCTGTTTAAAAGCTAAATGGATCAATTCTATGAAAGAAGAAATGGCTGCACTTTTGAAAAATCAAACATGGGAACTCACACCTAAACCTGCAGAAGTAGTACCAGTGTCTTGCAAATGGGTGCGTAAATTAAAGCAACGTCCTGATGGGTCTGTAGAGAGATACAAGGCTCGCCTTGTAGCCCGTGGTTTTTCCCAGTAATATGGTATAGACTATGAAGATACTTTCAGCCCTGTTGCTAAGCAAACTACAGTCCGCGTTTTACTGGCTCTTGCTGTTAACAAAGGGTGGAACTTGTGGCAGCTTGATGTTAGCAACACATTCCTATATGGAGATATTGACCATGTGATTTTCATGGATCAACCCACAGGGTTTGAAGATCAAGATCGACCCGATTATGTCTGTAAGTTAAAACGGGCTATTTATGGGTTGAAACAATCCCCTAGGGCTTGGTTTGGGAAAATAGGGAATTTCTTGAACAAAATGGTTTTGTTCTAACCAATGCAGATTCAAGTGTCTTTGTCAAGAAAATTGGCAACAAAGTGGTGGTTATGCTTGTGTATGTAGATGATTTGATTGTCACAGGGGATGTTGAAGAAGATATTAGTCAGCTAAAGGCAAATCTAAGTGTGAGATTCAAGATGAAAGATCTTGGTCAGTTAACTCACTTTCTTGGGTTGGAGTTAACATATGTGGGTGAGTCATTTTTGTTGCATCAGACTAAATATGCAAATGATTTGTTGCATAAGTTTGATATGGTTGCGTGTAAACTCGCAACTACACTAATGGAGTCAAGTCCCAAGTTGTATGTGGATCAGGGAAAAGAAGTGGAAGACCCTACTAAGTATAGAAGATTGGTTGGTAGTTTAATATATCTCACATTGACCAGACCTGATTTGTCCTTTGCAGTTGGTGTTCTGAGTCATTTTATGCAATGTCCACGAAAGCCTCATCCTAATAGCAATCAAACGAGTCTTGCGATATGTGAAAGCAACCTTGGGACAAGGTTTATGGTTTGATAGGGAGACTGAACCCAAGCTGATTGGGTTTTGTGATGTAGATTATGGAGGTGATTTAAACGAAAGACGCTCAACAACAGGTTACGTGTTTATGTTTGGTTCGAGCTCAGTTTCATGGTGCAGCAAACGAAAACCAACTGTGTCGTTGTCTACCACATAGGCGGAATACCGGTCTGCTGCAGTTGCTGCACAAGAATGTGTGTGGCTGGTTCGTTCATTGACATAATTGCATCAGGTGGTGAATTACCGAGTAAAGATGTTTTGTGACAATGTTTTAGCAATCAAGCTTGCTGAAAATCCAGTTTTTCACGCAAGAACTAAACACATAGAGATTCATTACCATTATATTCGTGAAAAGGTATTGAAGGGAGAGATTGAAATGAAGGCTATAAAGACTACAGAGCAGGTCGCAGATGCATTCACAAAAAGTTTGTCTGGCCCTAAGTTGCTAAAGTTCTGCAAGGAGATGAATTTGGGCCATCTGCAAATTGAGAGGGAGTGTTAAAATTGCAAAGTGCAGCTGGCTGTACACATGGAGTGTTTGGCTCATTAGTTTAATTTTAGCATGTGTCTAATTTATCTTTATGATTTGTTTTTTTTTTTTTTTGCAAGTTGTTTGTTCCTAAAGTTTAGGTAATTTTAAGTTAAGGATTAGTGTAGTAGTGGAGTCTGTTTCCTACTTTTAAGTTAGTTTTCCTTTATTTATGTAATTGCTTTTTCTATGTTGAATCAATCAAGTCAGTTTCCAGAAAATAGTAAATTCGTTCTTCTTTATTTTCCTGCATTTTCAATTCTCATACAATCATATTTGAGTCTTGTGATCCACTGTGTTTATCAGATTATACTTTTGATAGACTAGCAAAGCTTTACGAATAGAATACTTTACATCAAAGCTTCACACAATCACACCGTACTTAAGAAGGATATATCAAAAAGTTTAAACCCCTTTCCATGGGTGAGTGATTGACTGTTCCCACTGCGCAAAAAACACATACATGAAATGAACAGTAATCCCATATTATAGTGAAGATTGAGTACTCGCATGAACCAAGTTCACACACAATCGAAGTATTCTAATAGAACCCAGAAAATGAAAGATTTAGTTTATTGAAATAATAAGATAGTTGGCCCGATTCGAGAGGGGCTAATCTCCAATTCAACCAATTAGAGATGGTAAGTATCAGTTACATGATAAACTTGATAATAATCAAAATAAACAAGACATGCCTAAGAAAAATATATGACTCTAGGCCTATTTATTTTATATAAGTATTTGAAACTTCATTATTTTAGCCCTTCTTGACTCTCTACTAATTAAGCTTTTAAATCATTGACTTGACTCTCCATTTATTAAGCGCTAGTTGATTGGTTATATAAGTACCAGATGGGTTGACCCGACCCACTGAATACTTATCATATTCACGTAGCCCGTGTGCATAATTTCCAAGTATTCACCCATTAACGAATACTATGAGCCACATATTTGAGCCCTATATGTTTGTCTAAACTTGATTAGATTGAGAAAGTAAAACATCCGTATTGTTACTTGGAAATGCCAAGGTCATGTTTCGTAACGGTAATATAACAAACCACAAATAAAGAATAAAGAGATAAGTGAAGGAAATTCCATCCCACATTGGTGGAAGAAAGAAATGAAGAAGGTATCACCATAGTATAAATAGGTTTGTAAGTTTCTTGTCTCACATCGCTAGATTATAAAACTAGTGAGCTCTTTATAAGAAAGAAAATTCATATGTTAATATTCTTATAAGACATATCACACCCAGTGGTCCTAGCGGAGGGTGCGGAGCACCCGAACGCGCACGGGCTCGGGCGAAGTGTGATGGGCGCAATGTGGCGCTTTGATGGCGCACTTTGCACTTCGCACGCTCGCGGCCGCTTTAGTATTTTTGTCTCCCATCGCGACACGCGACAGGTTTTGGCTAGCCTCATCGCGTACCGCGATGACATGTAACCTTATCCAAATATATGGCGGCGTAGCGATACGCGATAAGCTGATATAGCTACCCATCGCGTACCGCGACGTGGAGGTTACACAGAGGACACGTGGCGTGCCATGTAGCAGGCCTAGGGCTGACTCGGCTTAGCTATAAGATTCTTCGTGATACGCGACGCCTTTCTATTTATGGCCATCGCGTACTGCGACGGGGTCCAAAATCAGCTATAAATAGGAAGCCAACGGGAGATTCATTCTTTGCTCAGAACTCTGATTTCTCTCCCAATTTTCACACATTCATATATACATAATACTAAGTGATAGTATAATACCCGAGTTATTGTAACGATATCCTATACGATCGAAAGAAATATACACGAATCCAAAAGCTCTACCTATTAAGGTAAGACATTGTGCCATCGTGTAAAGTTTCTACTCTCGTGATTATCGTTATGATTATTGGTTTTATACTAATCTAGGTATACTACATTGTGTTTATCCTAGGTGCTTAATACCAGGAGGTGTTATTTAAGTGTAAACTTGCAAGGTGAGACATTCGAGTTTTTGTACCACTCACATTTGCGTGAGACAACTGTTTTTCCGACACTGTCATGACGATTTCAAAACCTATAAAACTCATGGAAGATGGTCTAAATGTTTTCAAATATATTTTTAAAGTATTTTAAATACATTACAGTGATTAAGTCTCTGTAGACTTACGGGATGGTTACTACTGGTATTGTGGGGTTTTGTATACAAGGCTTGCCTACTGGGCTATTACACGTTACTTATTGGACAAGTGTTAGCCAATAAGTAATATGACCACAGTCATAGATACGGTCGAGTGACAAGTACCTTTCGGTAATTTGTAAGAAGGCAGATGTAAAAACATCTTAATGCTGTAACTGTAAAATATGTCATTTACAAATGAATGTATTCACCAGTAGTTCTTGTTGATCAAATATTTTAAACTTGTTTTAGGTGACTTGTTAGAGACAAAGGAATGATGCATGCGGGCTTCCAGCTTAAATAAGTGGCTTGTCACCAGAATAAAGAACGTGTTTTGTAAATTAGGGTTTAACCCTACAAAACTTATGTTTGTATCAAAAGGGATTAAACTCCCGTTTTATCATAATAATAATTACGATGTTTTTATAACTCTGATCATTTTTCCTAACTACGGTAGTGATGAAATATTCCGCTGCAAAATTATTTAATAAACACCGATACCACCAATCAATGTTCACGGCTTCCCTCCCAGGGTATAGGGGTCGGTTGCTGTGACAGCTGAGGTGGTATCAGAGCCACTGGTTTAAGCAATATGGGTATTTTAATAATACCTATTCTTAAAATTAAGAGTTAGGAAATACATGCATTAAACTATGTGCTAACCATAAAAATAAGATTTTAACCACACATGAAAATAAGTACTATTCTCGTTTGGAGTTCGTTGTTTTATTGTTTTTGATTAACATCATGAGTGAGCTAGTTGATGCTTTTGAACACATATCCGTAAACTTCACGGATATAGAAGAAGGAGAATGTAGTCAACAACAACCTGAACCCATGATCTTTCAAGCCCAACCTGTAGAAAAACCAAAGCCTAAAAGAAGAAGAAGGCTGAAAGACTGGCAACGGGGGTTGAGAAGAAATAAGAAAGGAAAAACCACACAACCAACTCAACCACAACCTGAACAACCAACTCAACCACAACCTGAACAACCAATTCAACCACAACCAACTCAACCTGAACCACCAACTTACCACCACCCATGTCAACAATACCAATGGAAGAGAGACTAGGCAGATGCCTAGATGAATGTGAAATCTTTCAACCAATATTCAACGATATAGGTGCAGGAAGCCCCAGCAACCCTAATATGTTATCCCATGATCCAAATAATACCATGCTCCCTGATGACATCATCAGTCAAGCTCAAATGGAAGAATGGTGGATGAACGATTGGCAATATTAAACAATGATGTCAAATCCTTATGCACCATTCCAGGCTGAAACCGCAAACTACCCCACCATGACGCCGGAAATGACGATAGAGCTCCGTCACTACGGGGATGAATTGGTGGATACCGCCAATAGACTGAGGAATATTGGGGAGACCCTGCTCTGGAAGTACTATGAACGAGAGCCTTATATATAAAGCTATATATATATATAATATTTATATGTTCATTATCGTAATTTCTTTTGTGTAAAAAAAGGTGTAGTGACGCATATACATATATATATAAAGTGTGTAGATGTAAAATATAGTGATGCACACACATATATATATATATATAAAGAGTAAATGTCGCAAAGATCGACGATTTTGACATATTCTGTGCCTATGTGTTATTTTATGCTTATGTGTTCTTAATATCTTATTATTTTGATTACGATATTAATAATTTATTTCTTGTATGTAATTCAGATGTCGAATAAGCACAATCGTGAAAATGAGCACAATCGCGAAAATGAGCACAATCACGAAAACGAGCACAATCCCGAAAGTGAGCATAATCACGAGCACAATCATGATGTGCTTAAAGTAGTCAAATAATTATTAACTAAAAATAAACTAATCTAGACACTAAGTAATACTCTAGACCCTTAAACTTAACTTAAACTACTAACCAGCAAGTGAACTGGTCGACACTAGTACAGCTAAGTAAGTCCGGATATCGAACCCACGAGACTCTTTAAATTACGAAACTAGCAAATTAGACTCAACTACAAGACACGACTATTTATTAATAATATTTGAGGGGGATGTTAAAACTAATTAATTAAAACTCTAATAATAATTAACTAATGATAACTTTAATTTAACTATTAAAAAACTAATTAATGTAATAATAAAACAAACCCTAATTATTATAATAATAATAAAACATAATCATTACTTATTAATTAATTAATAAAACTTAAACCCTAATTAGTTTTAACTAATAAATAATTTAGAAAACTTAGATTAATTCAGATGATTAAAATAACTACCCAGGCCGGAATCCCCAAAGTTACGGTTATTAATTTAAATGGAAAAACGTAAGTTATGGAACCGTGATCATAAGATAGACCATTGACAGAAAACCCGAACAGGACCCTTGAACTTCAAGAAGACGCCTATGGATTTCTAACAAGTTTTAAGATTCACCAGTTTTATATTAAACTTCCTTACGGATGTTTAATTGCTTATGTCTAAGTATCTTTTATGACGAAAACCTACCTTACAGCGCGGAATTCAAAAGATAGTAAAGCAAACCCAATTAATTTAATAGACTAAGCTGACAATCAAATATAGACGGACTCCTTACGAAGAACTAAATCTAGCAATCCCGACAAGCAAAGATCTATTAATAGCTTATCACTTTACAGCTTTTTAGACTAGAAGCTCACTTTTATTTGTTTAATTGATTTTATTGTTTCTATGATCTTAATCGATATCAATCATAAACTAGTCAAGAACACACAGTAAATGACCTAACAAAACCCTATCCTCTGAAACAATCAACAAGGGCAATGTGAAACAATAAATTCAAGTAAACAAAAACCAAGCAATCATATGCATCAACTAACTAAAACTCAACCGTTTACTTAGAACATAACATCCATAACGAAGTGAAAATCCAAATAAAATCAAACCGAACTAAGGTTCATCACGACCTAGGCAGTCTATGGAATTTAGCCTAGCATATTAAAATCTAAATAAAAAAAAACAAATAACAACGAAAACATGGTGAAAGTATAAGAAACGGGGAATCGAAGATGATAAAACCCGTAAACTCGAACGTGAACGTGTAGCTCTTCATCGGATGTTATCTCGCCTTCAAAATCACTAACAAACTCGTAAAATTGCTCCAAGAACTCTCCAAAATCGGCTGGTGGCTTTCAGTTTATGTCAGGTTTAAGTTAAATGTATTTAAATAGCGAAAACAAGGCCCGACAATAAGCAAAAACGAATTAAAAACCCATCAGCATTGCCTAGGCGCCGCTAAGGGCATTTGGCCTTCCCCCTTCGCGCGGCGCGGCGTGCTCTTCCATGGGGGCCGGTCAGACCGGCCCGGTCTGACCGGTTCTCTGTTCTGGTTCTTCCTGACGCGTTCCGGATCTCCGTTTCGGCTCGTTTTAGCTCGTTTTTCGCCCTTTTTAATCACGATCAAATGCCGGAACCTACGAAACATAGAAATGTTATTAGTATACAAATATCGACTAAAAACAAACAAAAACTATTAAAATATTAATTAAAATGAACAAGGGAAGCATATATATTTAGCATTATATCAAATATCCCCACACTTATTCTTTTTTCGTCTCTGAAAAAGTTTGATGCAGTTGGATCAGAATCGGAAAATTAAAGTCTAACAAACATATAGGTTAATTTTTAAAGCTTAGAAAAATGCAACAATATCACCGATATTGTTGTCCACTTAAACCCATGCTTTAATCTTTACCGGGACAAATATGATCCGACAATTTTTTACTCAGTGATTTACACAGTTAAGACCCGCTTATTTTCAGCTTTTAACGGACTAGACCACCCTAACTTGACTTAAACCTCAAAATTAGCAGATTTAAAACCTTTTGATGCTCTATTTCTTTATGAATAGCTAAGAAGATCAAGGGTATTGTTTATCCACCTAAGCTTAAGCATCAAAGTCTACCAAGCAGCCATTTGATACGATTAAGGTTCAATTAATTTATAGCTAGTGCTCCCCACAACATGACATACCCCCGTTATCAAGCAATACATCGAACCATTACCATAGGTGAGTATGCAAAATTTCATCTGTAGGGCTTACATGTGGCGTGTCCCTTGTGGTCCGTTTCTTAATGGTAATGAGACGCGAGCAAGGGGACCCCACATGGCTAACAGCGTGGATGATCAAGTCTGTAGTGTATTTGTACTTTTGTACTTTTGTGATCATGTTTATAGACTTATAATGGTTTGATCTTTTTGGCTTAATTTTAAATATCCACAACCCCACTTAGGAATTGTGAATACCTAGATGAATAGATTGCATACAGACCCATGGTCTCCGGACCCGAAGCATCCCATAAATACAAGATTTAAGGTTCTGAAACCATACGCCAATGAGATGTAAAACACTAAACTAGCAGTTTTAAGTTTATATCACAGGCTACACGGCATACTCTAATGTTAAATCTACCCAAGCATCATATTATAACGTATTCAGATTTTTAAACCCATAATATTTCCACTTTTTCATACCAATATTTGAGGCTTGAGTATGGCCCGACCTTTCATTACTTATTTTCCACAGACAAAACGCTTTATCCACAAAAGATTTCCGTTTTAACCATTTTATCAAATTTGCCCTTTCATTTTCAAGGCTGAGCCTACCGACACATCCCAAGTTAAGTGCACTTTCTATTATTTATCTCATATTATTAGTAGTTTGAAAAACCAATTTCCGATAATAATCATCATCTCCTACTTTAACGCAAAAAAAAACTATATTCATGGGACATTTTAAAACATTTTTAACATTTTTTTTAATTTTTTTTATTTTTTTATTTTAATTTTTTTAACCCAAATACGAAAACAAAAACAAAACTAAAACTAGTTAAAACAATTGTGTCCCATCCCCACACTTAAATTTTGCATTGTCCTCAATGCAAGGATAAGGATGACTTAAAATAAAAAAAAAATAAAATAAAGTCGGACTACAAAAAACTAAAGACTTGAAAAAATAAAAACTAAAGCAAAATAAAAAGTTAACAAGCTAGATAATGGAAAAGACTTAGCTGGTAATATGCGCATGAAACATGATGCCAAAGTCTCCTTCCATGAATGCCCTCCAACTACGAACGTGCTCAGCAAATGGTAACTCCTTTTCTCACAAACGTAAGCGGCAAAACAAAACAAACATATCTAAAAATGTATCTTATCCTAACGATAGATATTAAGCAATTAAAGTGTTTCAATCAACCGACAAATAACACATGAATAATTAGCAGCAAATAAATAAATAAAAGGTATACGGCTCGGCTGCTCCATCCCCACACTTGTCTTTTTCAATAATTTTTTCTCTGGGATCGCCTCTCTAGCTCATACAGTCTTTCTTCAAATTTAGCAAAACTCAAAAACACCAAAACAAAGAAGAACTACAAAAGACTACGTTAGTGACTCGATAAATTATACAAACTCCACGAAACCTCCCCACACTTGAACTTAATCAGGAGGTTTCTCCTTTATCTGGAACCTATCTAACCCGTTTAGTTCCACCCGAAATTTATCAAACATTAATATATCAATGATGGAACCGCAAAATATTAAATTAGAATTAAAAGTCAGTAACGGGTCAGACCACCTATATTTAAACTTACCTGGCAAGAGCCGAATGCGTTGTAAGTATCGAGAAGACTGGTCGTGTTTGACATGCAAAGGTTTTTTCATTCCTGTAGACCATCTTCTCTAGTATACGCAACTTCGGTTTTCAGGTAACCTATCATCCTCAGCCTTGTCCCGTGGTTTTAATTCCCGAGAAGCATTCAAAACACAATCCACGGGTCGGCAATAGTGTTCTTCCTCTAACACCACATCCTCATCTACACTGTCCTCTACAAGTAGGGCCTCGAAAAACGCAACATCCTCATTAACGTCCAATGTACCCCCCTCGTCATACTCTGACAATCCATCCAACTCCAGATCAAGGAATTCATCTTCCTCACTCAATTCGTTCACAACCTCTTCCTCAACGCCAAACATCAACTCAAGTGAATCCCCCAAATCCACGTCAAACTCTATCTCTTCTTTCTTCACTAAAGACCTCTGATAAGCAGCCCACTCTTCTTCATTTATTTCATCATCAGAGTCACTGTAACAACCTGCAAAATCAACAACGCATACCTGTGTGGCCTGAGGTGGGACTTTATTAGCCACTCGTGTCTCCGTATCTAGAATGTTCTCCTCTGAATCATCTATATACTCCATGATTGGCTCTTTCCCTTCTTCTGGAAACATCGGGAACAACTCGCCCAACCGATTCATGTATCCGGAGATTTCCACCTTTGTCAGTATTCCGGAGATTTCTTTAACTGCATTTTGGAGACCTGCAAAAACAGATAGTTGATTTCTTAGCATAGCATCATGCTCATCTAATGTTTGTTGGTATTGGGCATCCTTCTCTAATAGTCGGGTCAGCAACTCCTCGATCTTATTCAAATACTCCTCAGAACCCCTGTTGGGGTTGCTTTTGGAATGTTGACCATAATCTTGCCCTTGTTTGTATTGATATCCCTGATCCGGATCGTTATAAAAATATGACGGGGACCCTGTGAAAGATAAGATTGTTGCTGCGTATAGGGATTAGTACAATAATATGAACATCTATGAGTTAAATGAAGACCACCACACGTACCACAATTAGGGTGAGCACTATAGTATGGACATTTAATGGTAAAGTGAGGACCGTCACAAATTTCACACATAATTACAAGAATTTAAATAAGCCAAAGACACAGACAATTAGACACCTACGACTCACAATAAATAATAATAATAATAATAATAATAATAATAATAATAATAATAATAATAACAATAATAAACACGTAAAAAGCTAATTAACTAAAACCCTAAAAAATTAAAAGCAAAAACAGAATAGTACGTATATAGCAAGTAAGTCCAATCAAAACTAATAACGCAATCGCCAAGAGACCCCGGCAACGGCGCCAAAAACTTGATGTGCTTAAAGCAGTCAAATAATTATTAACTAAAAATAAACTAATCTAGACACTAAGTAATACTCTAGACCCTTAAACTTAACTTAAACTACTAACAGGCAAGTGAACTGGTCGACACTAGTACAACTAAGTAAGTCCGGATATCGAACCCACGAGACTTTTTAAATTACGAAACTAGCAAATTAGACTCAACTACAAGACACGGCTATTTATTTATAATATTTGAGGGGGATTTTAAAACTAATTGATTAAAACTCTAATAATAATTAACTAATGATTACTTTAATTTAACTATTAATAAACTAATTAATATAATAATAAAACAAATCCTAATTATTATAATAATAATAAAACATAATCATTACTTATTAATTAATTAATAAAACTTAAACCCTAATTAGTTTTAACTAATAAACAATTTAGAAAACTTAGATTAATTCAGATGATTAAAATAACTACCCAGGCCGGAATCCCCAAAGTTACGGTTATTAATTTAAATGGAAAAACGTAAGTTATGGAACCGGGATCATAAGATAGACCCTTGACAGAAAACCCGAACAGGACCCTTAAACTTCAAGAAGACGCCTATGGATTTCTAACAAGTTTTAAGATTCACCAGTTTTATATTAAACTTCCTTACGGATGTTTAATTGCTTATGTCTAAGTATCTTTTATGACGAAAACCTACCTTACAGCGCGGAATTCAAAAGATAGCAAAGCAAACCCAATTAATTTAATAGACTAAGCTGACAATCAAATATAGACGGACTCCTTACGAAGAACTAAATCTAGCAATCCCGACAAGCAAAGATCTATTAATAGCCTATCACTTTACAGCTTTTTAGACTAGAAGCTCACTTTTATTTGTTTAATTGATTTTATTGTTTCTATGATCTTAATCGATATCAATCATAAACTAGTCAAGAACACACAGTAAATGATCTAACAAAACCCTATCATATGAAACAATCAACAAGGGCAATGTGAAACAATAAATTCAAGTAAACAAAAACCAAGCAATCATACGCATCAACTAAATAAAACTCAACCGTTTACTTAGAACATAACATCCATAACGAAGCGAAAATCCAAATAAAATCAAACCGAACTAAGGTTCATCATGACCTAGGCAGTCTATGGAATTTAGCCTAGCATATTAAAGTCTAAATCAAACAAAACAAATAATAACGAAAACATGGTGAAAGTATAAGAAACGGGGAATAGAAGATGATAAAACCCGTAAACTCGAACGTGAACGTGTAGCTCTTCACCGGATGTTCTCTCGCCTTCAAAATCACCAACAAACTCGTAAAATTGCTCCAAGAACTCTCCAAAATCGGCTGGTGGCTTTCAGTTTATGTCAGGTTTAAGTTAAATGTGTTTAAATAGCGAAAACAAGGCCCGGCAATAAGCAAAAACAAATTAAAAACCCATCAGCATTGCCTAGGCGCCGCGCTAAGGGCATTTGGCCTCCCCCTTCGCGCGGCGCGGCGTGCTCCTCCATGGGGGCCGGTCAGACCGGCCCGGTCTGACTGGTTCTCTGTTCTGGTTTTTCCTGACGCGTTCCGGATCTCCGTTTCGGCTCGTTTTAGCTCGTTTTTCGCCCTTTTTAATCATGATCAAATCCCGGAACCTATGAAACATAGAAATGTAAGTAGTATACAAATCTTGACTAAAAACGAACAAAAACTATTAAAATATTAATTAAAATGAACAAGGGAAACATATATATTTAGAATTATATCAAATCACAATCACGAGAATGAGCATAATCATGAAATTCATAATCAAGAAAATCGTCTGAATATGAATGCCATTGAAAATATGATAGCTCTGAAAATTACTGAAGCAATTCCTTTAATTGTTGAGGCTATTAAGCAACCCATTTCTATAATTAGGCATACGACCGAGAGTAATAAACGCATGTCTAACAATGAGGCTAGTCATAGCGTGAATGGAGGAAACAGCACCCATTACCCAAAAAGTCAAAAGTTCACGGTTGTACTTACAAGGATTTCTTAGCTTGTAAACCAACCGAATTCTTTGGAAATGAAGGACCTACTTCAGCACTACGCTGGTTAGAGAAGACAGAAGACATCATAAGAATCTATAAATGTGCTGAAGAAGATAAAATAATATATGCTTCTAACCTCTTCATTAATGAAGCAATGGAATGGTGGAACACGGTCCTCCAGTCAAAGGGAAGTCATATAGTCTATACTATGACTTGAGAAGAGTTCAAAGAAATAGTAGAAAAGAAATTTTTTCCTCCTCATGAAAGAGAAAATATTGCTACTATGTTTTTAAACCACAAGATGGAAGGTGTGAAGTGTCGTGAGTATACGACAAAATTCTTCGAATATGCAAGAATGGTACCGGCTTTGGTTTCGCCAGAATCAGTACTAATTTCTCGTTATATTTGGGGATTAGTAAGTGAAATCTGCGATCTGGTTAAGTCAGCTAGACCTCAGACTATTGAAGAAACAGTTGAGTTAGCGACTACCCTGACAGACGGATTAGTTCGAACTCAGGAAGAAAACAAAAAGAAAGATTTAGCCCAGAATATTACCCAAGAGTTTCGGAAGAAAGGAACATGGCAATCTTATGCTCATCCTTTCGGTAGAACTTGCAGAAAAAGGCATTCAGGGAGATGCACTTTTTAGAAAACTAAGTATTGCAATTATTGCAAAATGGTTGGACATACGGATGAAGAATGTAGAAGAAAAGAAAGCCATGTTTGCTATAACTGCGGAGAACCTGGCCACATCCGTCCAGAATGTCCAAAAATGATAAAGGTGGCTGACAACAAGACAAAGAATACAGATGGACCTAAAAAGAATGCACGAGCTTTTCAGCTTACTACACAAGAAGCATCAATGATTCCAAACGTCATTGCGGGTACGTTTCTTATCAATAACGTTTACGCTAAAGTATTGTTTGATTCCGGAGCAAATCAAAGTTTTATAAACACTAAGTTTTGCCAAGCCTTAAATCAACCATTAACCAAACTCCATCAAGTCTGCACGGGAGAGACAGCAGATGGAAATTCCATTCATATTCATGAAGTACTCCAAGAAGAAAACATAAACTTACTAGGCCACCAATTTAAAGCAAATTTACTCCCAATGAATCTGGCTGGATTCGATGTTATATTAGGAATGGACTGGTTAGCAGCCAATCATGCTCGAATCCTTTGTAATACAAATTCTGTTGAAATTCGCTCGCCAACGGGAGATATTATTACAATTCAAGGAGATAAGATGCTCAAGCCTAGAAATTTCATATCAATAATGAAAGCAGCAAGCTATCTAAAAAACAAGGCATAGTATATATGATTTCTGTAATCATTAGCGCCATAGGAAAAGAGCTAAAAGAAATTCCGGTAGTATCGGAATATCCTGATGTCTTTCCAGAAGATTTACCTGGACAACCACCTGATCGTAAAGTTGAATTTAGAATCCATATAATACCAGGAGTAGCGCCAGTTTCTAAAGCACCATACAGATTAGCGCCAACAGAAATGTTAGAATTAAAGAAGCAACTAGATGAATTGCTAGAAAAAGGTTTTATACGACCTAGCTCATCACCCTGGGGAGCACCAGTACTGTTTGTCAAAAAGAAAGATGGGTCGATGCGTATTTGTATCGATTATAGAGAATTGAATAAATTCACAATTAAGAATCGGTATCCTTTACCAAGAATTGATGATTTATTCGATTAACTCCAAGGAGCTCGATATTTTTCTAAAATCCATTTACGCTCAGGATACCATCAAATAAAATCTCAAGAAGAAGATGTTCCTAAAAACAGCTTTTAAGACAAGATATGGTCATTATGAGTTTACAGTCATGCCATCTGGTTTAACCAATGCACCAGCTGCATTTATGGATATGATGAACCAAATATGTAAACCATATTTGGATAAATTTGTAATCGTTTTCATAGATGATGTACTTATTTATTCCAAAACCAGTGAAGATCATGTCAAACATCTTCATACACTTCTGACACTATTGAGAAAGAAAAGCTTTATGCTAAATTCTCAAAATGTGAATTTTGGTTACAAGAAGTATAATTTCTAGGACACTTGATTAACCATAAAGGTATTTACGTGGACCCTGCTAAAATAGAAGCTATTACAAAATGGGAAATTCCAAAGACTCCTACAGAAATTCGAAGTTTTTGGGATAGCAGGATATTATAGACGTTTCATTCAAAATTTTTTCCGAATAGCAGTTCTGTTAACCAAGTTAACATGTAAGAATGTTAAGTTTTAATAGGGACATAAGCAAGAAGAAGCTTTTGTAACTTTGAAGCAAAAGTTAACAAATGCCCCAATACTTGCACTACCAGAAGGAACTGAAGATTTTACAATTTGTTGTGATGCTTCTAAATCAGGATTGGGATGTGTACTAATGCAACGTGAAAAAGTTATTGCTTACGCGTCTAGACAATTAAAGAAGCGTGAAGAGAATTACACAACACATGATTTAGAATTGGGAGCACTAATTTTTGCCCTAAAGATCTAGAGACATTATCTATATGGTAGTAAGTTTACTGTATTTACAGATCATAAAAGTCTAAAATATATTTTTGGGAAAAAGGAGCTTAACATGAGGCAAAGACACTGGATGGAAATTCTTAGCGACTATGATTGTGAAATCCAATATCGTGAAGGAAAGACTAATATAGTAGCCGATGCATTAAGCTGAAAAGAGCATGAGAAACCTAAAAGAGTCCGAGCCTTAAGGTTAGAACTTCAAATCAATTTAATTGATGAAGTAAAGAATGCTCAGAAGCAAGCAATAGAAGAAAATAATATTGCTGATGATAAATGAAATGGTACCATTGATCTACTTGTCAAAGGAAATGATGAAATTCTCTGAATGGAGAACAGGATCTGGATACCAATCATAGGAGGGTTACGAGAAAAGATTCTCGAAGAATCCCATAAATCCAAATACACAATTCATCATGGAAGAGATAAAATGTATCAAGATTTGAAGAAATCTATTGGTGGATAGGAATGAATAAAGACATAACTAATTATGTTTCAAAATGCTTATCTTGTTCACAAGTCAAAGCAGAACATCAAAAGCCATCAAGATTACTTCAACAGTTAGAAATGTCAGAATGGAAATGGGAATTAATAACAATGGATTTTGTTACCAAATTACCTACCACAAGAAGAGGTAATGACACAATCTGGGTGATTGTGGATAGATTAACAAAATCAGCCCATTTTATACCAATGAAGGAAACTTTCAAAATGGAACAATTAGCTAAGTTGTATGTAGACAAAGTTGTCTCATTACATGGAGTTCCATTATCCATTGTATCGGATCGGGATAGCCGTTTTACTTCTCATTTTTGGAAAAGTTTCCAAGTAGCTATGGGAATAAAATTAAATTTAAGCACATCATACCATCCACAGACTGATGGTCAAAGTGAAAGGACCATACAAACATTGGAAGACATGGTAAGAGCATGTGTAATAGATTTTGGTGGAAATTGGGATGACCATTTACCATTAATAGAATTCTCCTATAATAACAGTTATCATACAAGTATTAATGTTGCCCCATTTGAATCCCTGTATGGACGAAGGTGCAGAACTCCAGTATGTTGGGCAGAAATAAGAGGAAAACAATTATCAGGTCCTGAAATCATACAAGAAAGTACTGATAAGATAAATCAAGTTAAGGAAAGATTAAAGACCGCACGAGATCGTCAGAAAAGTTATGCGGATCATCGACGCAACCCCATTGGAATTTCAAATTGGAGACAAAGTGCTACTGAAAGTATCTCCATGGAAGGGAGTAATCCGATTCGGTAAGAGAGGAAAGTTAAGTCCAAGATTTGTTGGACCATTTCAAATTCTCAAACGAATTGGACCAGTAGCCTATCAGCTAGAATTACCAGAGGAAATATCAGGTATACATGATGTATTTCATGTAAGTAACTTAAGGAAATGTTTAGCTGATAAAACACTAGAAGTACCCCTTAAAGATATAAAGGTAAATGAAAAGTTGAAATTCGTTGAGAAACCTTTGCAAATTGAAAATAGAAAGATCAGGAATCTCACGCATAAAAGAATAGTTCTGGTCAAAGTGAAGTGGGATTCAAAACGTGGACCATAATATACTTGGGAATTGGAGTCTGAAATGAAACGAAAGTACCCACACTTATTCCAATCAAATCTTGAGGACGAGATTCAAAATAAGGAGGGGAGACTATAACAAACCACAAATAAAGAATAAAGAGATAAGTGAAGGAAATTCCATCCCACATTGGTGGAAGAAAGAAATGAAGAAGGTATCACCATAGTATAAATAGGTTTGTAAGTTTCTTGTCCCACATCGCTAGATTATAAAACTAGTAAGCTCTTTATAAGAAAGAAAATTCATATGTTAATGTTCTTATAAGACATATCACACCCAGTGGTCCTAGCGGAGGGTGCGAAGCACCCGCACGCGCACGGGCTCGGGCGAAGTGCGATCGGCGCAATGTGGCGCTTTGATGGCGCACTTTACACTTCGCACGCTCGCATCGCCAAGGGCGGCCTTAGTATTTTTGTCTCCCATCGCGATACGCGACATGTTTGGGTTAGCCTCATCGCGTACCGCGATGACATGTAACCTTATCCAAATATATGGCGGCGTAGCGATAGGCGATAAGCTGATATAGCTACCCATCGCGTACCGCGACGTGGAGGTTACGTAGAGGACACGTGGCGTGCCACGTAGTAGGCCTAGGGTTGACTCGGCTTAGCTATTTATGGCGTGCCACGTAGATTCTTCGCGATACGCGATACTGTTCTATTTATGGCCATCGCGTACCGCGACGGGGTCCAAAATCATCTGTAAATAGGAAGCCAACGGGACATTCATCCTTTGCTCAGAACTCTGATTTCTCTCCCAATTTTCACACACTCATATATACATAATATTAAGTGATAGTATAATACCCGATTTATTGTAACGATATCCTGTCCGATCGAAAGAAATATACACGAATCCAAAAGCTCTACCTATTAAGGTAAGACATTGTGCCATCGTGTAAAATTTCTACTCTCGTGATTATAGTTATGATTATTGGTTTTATACTAATCTAGGTATACTACATTGTGTTTATCCTAGGTGCTTAATACCAGGAGGTGTTATTTAAGTGTAAACTTGCAAGGTGAGACATTCGAGTTTTTGTACCACTCACATTTGCGTAAGACAACTGTTTTTCCGACACTGTCATGATTCAAAACCTATAAAACTCATGGCAGATGGTCTAAATGTTTTCAAATATATTTTTAAAGTATTTAAATACATTACAGTGATTAAGTTTCTGTAGACTTACGGGATGGTTACTACTGGTATTGTGGGGTTTTGTATACAAGGCTTTCCTACTGGGCTATTACATGTTACTTATTGGACAAGTGTTAGCCAATAAGTAATATGACCACAGTCATAGATACGATCGAGTGACAAGTACCTTTCGGTAATTTGTAAGCAGGCAGATGTAAAAATATCTTAATGGTGTAACTGTAAAATGTGTCATTTACAAATGAATGTATTCTTGCTGATCAAATATTTTAAACATGTTTCAGGTGACTTGTTAGAGACAAAGGAATGATGTCTGTGGGCTTCCAGCTTAAATAAGTGGCTTGTCACCAGACTAAAGAAACGTGTTTTGTAAATTAGGGTTTAACCCTATAAAACTTATGTTTGTATCAAAAGGGATTAAACTCCTGGTTTATCATAATAATAATTACGGTGTTTTTATAACTCTGATCATTTTTCCTAACTACGGTTCTGATGAAATATTTCGCTGCAAAATAATTTAATAAACACCGATACCACCAATCAATGTTCACGGCTTCCCTCCCAGGGTATAGGGGTCGGTGGTTGTGACAGGTAATGTCCTTCCTATCTTGCACATGGATCATTCATCTATCAAGACATCCTGCAATACATTATTAATAGATGAATGGCCCGTGTGCAAGATAGGAAGGACATTACCGTTACCAAACATGACCTTGGCATTTCCAAGTAAGGTGCAGGTTTTGTAATGTTATCGGGTGAAGTGGTTATATGGTACGTTGCTCCCAGATCAATACACCAGTTAATCCTGATGAAGTAACATTACATTGCAAAAGAAAAGCTTTTGCCAAATCAGAATATGAACTCGGAGCATGTGTGGTATAGGTGGCAAGATGGGGATTGCATAATGATCGTCTTTATGACATGGTTAACGGTACCACCACGATGAAACTATCCACCACAGCCACCGTTTGAAAAAAGAGGACCGAGGAGTTTAACTCATGGCTTTCTGCTTGAGCTAGAAGAAACGAGCCGATAGCTGATCACAAAGAATTTGCTATATATCAATTGTGAAACGTAAACTACTCGATAATACATGGTGGTTTGGTTCATGATCTCATGGGGGTGACTTGGAGGACATCAACATAATGTGATAGTTTAAACATGTGATCGATTGGATGGTATGTTATATATAATAAAGACAATTTACATAATGCAGGGTATGTTATATATAATAAAGACAATTTACATAATTGGTACATATAGAAAATAGAAAAATACAACAATGTATCTTAACTGTGTCTAATACTTAGGTTTACTCGCTAGTCCATATTCATCGGATCGTAACGATGAGGAGGGGCAGGCTAATAAATCCATCACAACCGTAAGATTTAGGGCTGGTTAACAAATATATGAAAAGCATCTTAACAATTGTGTTCCAAGTTCATTAGTCATGCTTGATAAAACGTTGGATTACAACGAAGAATATCCATTTGCTTTTTCTTTTAGGAATTAGGATCATGTTGGTAGGAGCTTCATCCAATGGTAGATCATGATGGGCCGTAGCCTGTGTTCTAGGCTTTCTGCTTGGTGTATTTGTGGCCCATTTTTCTACAATCATTCATAAGAATAGATAATCTTAGCATATTATTTTTATAACTATTTATGCAGGTTTACAATAATATATTATAACTTTACTCATACAAAGGATCTTAAGAGAACTTTTCAAAACTGAAAACTGAAAAGAATTATTTTAAATCATAAGAAAACCACTTAAAAAAGATATTAAAAATATTATAAAATAAAAATAATAAAAATTTTAAAAATAAAA